>NC_056745.1:827730331-828040331 GCF_019279795.1 Protopterus annectens | reverse complement strand
TTTTCTGTAAGTCACCTCTAAAAATCTGATTTATATCCATACTTTCATCTTTTTCTGCACCACAAATTACCCAACAAGAGATACTTGATGAAATGCATATAAATTCCACTGAGCTCCATTGTAAGATCCTTAAAAGTTATTATTAGAGTTACTCTCAGTGCTGCTTATTATGAAATATATGTTAGCTTGACAGTAACATCCTGACAGAAACTAAATACTGCATATCATTAAAGCCAATGTTAAAAGCTATAACATCGAAGTCCAGTCAAAGGTGACAGGACAAATACAATGGGAGACGTCAGCCAAACATAAGAGAATAATTACTAATTCTTGCAATAGTCAGGTAAAAATAGCTTAGATCTCAAATGCATCCGCTTAAATATTAAAAAAAAAACTAGGGAGAAATGGCTGCCTCAACTCAATGTTTCGTAATGGCTTCCTGCTTCCTTGTTCTCACAACTGTTTAGTTCACATATGATAGTCACAAAGTGCCACCATCTTTTGGATGTTTATGTAAATATCTGCATGTCTGCATTACCTGAAGTCAGGGATATCTCGAAAATATCAATCCAGATGAATTAAACATATAAAATAATTATTGCTATATTCATAATCACCAGGTTCCACAATATCCACCATCCTGCAGGAAAAGAAAGAAATTGCACACAGCATTTATCTAATTAGACATCGGTGGGGGGATTCAATAAAGCCTACATGATAATTTTGACTGTGTGGGCATTGCAGCAAGATACGCACATGGCCATGAAAAGTTTTCGATTCAGTAAACATGGCGTATAATCATGCGCAAACACAAAACCTTTTATGGTATAAACAAAATACCAACAGCTCAAAAACACAATCCAGGTTTATTAAAAATCCAGGTAAGCGCTTTCAGCTGTAGCACCAGCCTTGATCAGATAACAAGACGAAGTGAACCACTCCTCTTTATACAAAATCCAATGTATAATTAATTAAAAATTAATCAATTTGAATCTGCATATAAAATATAAAAGCATATATATATATATATATATATATATATATATATATGTATATATATATATATATATATATATATATATATATATATATATATATATATATATATATATGTATATACACATGTGCATTCCTATCTGTCATAAGCCCTCAATTTTAAAATACTTGAAATAGAAATTGTATCATTTAAACCTGGGAGTTGTGCAGCATTTAAATAAATTTGCCACTAATACTCCCTAGTTTCTAAAATAGTTTTCCAGGGACCTCCCCTGTGACCAACTTGAATCTGCTCTAATACCATAAAACAAAATTTATGAGTGGGATTATTTTCTAAGTGTCTATAAAGTGCATTTGTATTCTTACATTTACTAATGTCATAAATATGTTCATATATACGCTACTTGATTTTCCTTTCTGTTTTGCCTATATAATAAGCAGAGCATTCTAAATAACTAGCTGTGTATATAACCGCCTTTGTGTTACTATTAAAATATCCAGGCATGGTGATAACCTTCCCTGCAAAAAATATCTCTGCACATTCTAAAATATAAGTGCACTGAGTGCACATATTGCACTTTCTCATCCTGCCTTGGAACTTAGCAGTAGAAGTGGAACAGGTACTACACCAATCCTTTAAATTATGGTCCCTCTTGTATACCACATTAGGCTGTGCTCCTAGAATCTGAGTTAAATCCTTGTCATCTGCTATAAGTGTCCAGTTTTTACACATAAGACAAAAAATATCATGACTATCAGTGTGTGTTGTAACAAAACTTATATTTCCATATATATTGCCAATAATTATATTTTGTAAGTTAGAAGTAGATGAAACTAAATTTGAATCATGAGTTTCCAAATGTGTAGTATTATTAGTTGGATCAATTTCTGATGCTAACAAAGGCTTGTAAAATCCTTTTTGTCTTTTGTCCACTACTTCATAAATTACACTATCTACAAATGTTTTGGGATAATCCATATTCAAAAACATATTGCCTATAAAATGACATTCTTGTATAAATTCATCCACATCAGTTACCATCCTGGCTGCATGCACCATTTGGCCTTTGATGACTGCTTTTTTACATGATGTGGATAATTACTAGTGAAGTGCAAAAATTTATTAGAATAGGTATTCTTCCTAAATATACCAGCTTTTAAACATCCTCGCACATAATCTTTGCTCAATAATACATCCAAGTATGAAATCCTGTCAGTTTCAATTTCATGCGGGAATTGCAAAAACTCAGTACTATTATTAATAAATTGCATAAAATCAGCTATTTCAAGTATTTTAAAATTGAGGGCTTATAAAAGATAGGAATGCACATGTGTGTGTGTGTGTGTGTGTGTGTGTGTGTGTGTGTGTGTGTGTGTGTGTGTGTGTGTGTGTGTGTGTGTATATATATATATTTGTTTATATATATATATATATATATATATATATATATATATATATATATATATGCTTTTATATTTTATAAGTAGATTCTAATTGATTAATTGTTAATTAATTATACACTGGATTGTATATAAAGAGGAGTGGTTCACTTTGTCTTGTTGTCTGATGAAGGCTGGTGTTACAGCCGAAAGTGCTTACCTGGATTTTTAATAAACCTGGATTGTGTTTTTGAGCTGTTGGTATTTTGTTTATTAGTTTGTTTGTTTTTATTACCTTTTGTGGTATGCAAATTACAGCATAAGTAGCTGAACTCTATGCTAATGAAGGAAATCAATATGGTGGAGAGCTTCAACAAGCTGAAAAGTAACCGTGTAGAGTCCATACTTGTGTTGGCCATGTATTCAAAAGTTTTCTGACTACAGCCACACAAAAGAGTCTGCATGGAAACTAGAGCAAGTAATTGTCCATACATTTGTACAGAACAAACCCTAGCATGTCGCCCCATACACATTATGACATTTGCAGACATGTTCAACGCTAGAAAAATATATTAACAATAGCAACAGTTCCTTATTAAGTGCCATGACATAAATGCAGCTTCGCACCACCACTCCCAAAAGAACAATGTAATTGTAACTAATGTAGACAGCTAAAAGTGTAAACCTCATGAAACATAGATTCCAAAACCTGCATTCCTCTGTGCAGATATATACCTGAGTAATACCCTCCTTTGACTGTACAACACTGAGCTCCTCTTCAGTTTCCCTGCCTTCACGGTTACCAACAGTGTAGATTCAGGGCTGTCAACATGGTGAAGATGCAAATGAGGTCAAAACTCATTAAAAATGCTGAATCCCAAAAACTTGCAACCAATTAGGGATGTTCACTTAGTGTAGGTACTTCCACAGTGTTTGTGTTGAATACTGTGAATGATGAAATCAGGGGCGTGTGTCAGGTTACACTTACAGAGGTGTACATGTAGATCTGGGAAATGTAAAAGTGCATGTAAGCAGTGCACAATTCACAAGTTCTGTGTCCTCCAGTTTATTGTTTGTTAAAATGTTTCATATCTGTCTGCATTGTTAACATTTTTTTTTTATTTTTGTCCTTGTTTGAGCAATGCAGTGCTTAGTGCAACCATGGGGAATGGAACAATGAATGGCAGGTTTCTTGGTGCTTGTCACATAACTATTCCTGTGGCAGCATGTGTTTGTGTAGGGCTAGAGTATAGAAGGTCCTGGGTTCTACTAAAGGGTTGTCAACTTTTCCTCAACTTTATGAGTTGCATGTATGCTTCATATCATAGGCACAGAGAAAAGTAATAAGATCTCCTGTGTTCACCTTATTTCAGCATCAGTGCATGCAGTGGTATATAGGTGCACACAGTGGCACATAGGTGTGCATCATGTACTGATGGGAACCAACAGAGCTCAAAGTAGCAGATGATTTTCATAGATGCTAATTACAGCATAAACAGTGATTTTCAGTATGGTGAAGTTATTCAACCAACTAGAAAGCATCCATGTAGCCTACATTCTATTTTTTCCTACACATTTCTATACCATGGGAGTAGACACAAGGAAAATATAAGCCTGGAATACAATTGTATCAGGTGCTGCATTTGCAAGGTAAGTCCTGCACCTAGTATGTATTCTGTTTGTAATGTTATGTCATACCCTTATATATCTTAAGTTTGTGTAGTAATACAATAAATAGTGGTGGATTTGTACAGAAAGTACCTTAATATGTGACATCAGATACTTATTTTACTTATATGTGCCCATTACTAAGGTTTTCTTTCTTATTCCTCTCATTTTTCATTGCACTTTTGCATGATGTGCTGCATAGCACAAATAGCATAAGCAGGTAATTACTGTGCTTCTCTGGTTTGTGCAAACTGTGGTGGACCACCTATGAAGCAGACAACCAAAAATAGTAACTTGATATATTCAATTAAAGCCCTTGGCCATCATGAAAACTCATCCTGGAGTACAGATGATACTGGGTTCTAGTACAGAGTGTGCAACCTTCGTTTTACTGCTGTGACATTGCAACACAGATAACTGCTTCCTTAACATTCTTGTGGCAACAAATGTACATGTAGGACTTCCATACACAGGGTTCTGGGCTTGAATACACTATATACCATATAGCATTATTTTTACTGATATTAGCAATGCGGCTCCTGGCTGCACACCACTTACCAATGCACAAACAGGCATAACTTGCATGCATGTACACTTTGTTAACCATCACGCAAATCCACTGCTCACTGAGCTATGGGACTGTTTATATATTATGTTTTCTTATTGGTGTTTATCGTCCATTTCCTTTGTATGACATAAAATTACATATGGAAACATTGCAAATTCAGGGCGCATTCTAAGTATATGTCATATATTCATAAGACATACATGTGCTGCCCCTCCCAAACAGTACAACCTTGGGGACTCAGTATTTTTTGCACACATATATCAACCACACTACAAAGTGTAATATATAATGTTGTGTGCTTCCTCATGGACAGGGCCAGTCAGTGGTGCTGACAACTTGCTCTGCTAAACTCAAACATCCAACTATGCTCAATAATAAGGGTACTTGTGTTTTTACACAGCTAGGCTTCCATACACCTAGGACACACTCTACAGTTAGGCTACTGGCCTCATATGAACCTATGAATCTATGTGCTTATGCAGACCTCTCATTCTGTTGTCCCCACATGCTCTGCTGATGTAATCTACCATAAGTTAACCTGCAACCATGTAAAAGTCAGACTTGTGCTGTGGTGATTGCATAAACTGCTGACTTCTCTAGTCTCAATACTTAGATAGGTAAAGGTTCTGTTCTCACTACAGTCAGTTGTGTGTGTGTGTGTGTGTGTGTGTGTGTGTGTGTGTGTGTGTGTGTGTGTGTGTGTGTGTGTGTGTGTGTGTGTGTGACTCCAGTGAGAAGAGCAAATATGTAGCCTGCAGTTACTGCCTCAATCCCAAAAATTGACAATATTTTGATACTTGCACCTGCCTACACATCCATTTCAGGCAGGCCTTCCATCTTCTTCTCTCCAACATGCACTGCTGATGTCATCCACTATAACTGGACCTGCAGCCATGTAAAAGTCAGACTTGTACATTGGTGCATGAGTAGAGTACTGTATTTTATAGTCTGTGTACTTAAATAGTTAGGATTTGGTTTTCATTGCACTCGACTGTGTGTGTATGTGTGTGTGTGTGTGTGTGTGTGTGTGTGTGTGTGTGTGTGTGTGTGTGTGTGTGTGTGTGTGTGTGTGTCCAGTCAGAAGGGCAAGTGTGTATCCTGCAGTTACCACCCCAATCCCATAAACTGACAGCATTTTGATACTTGCACCTGTCTACACATCCATTTCAGGCAGGCCTCCCACCTTCTTCTCTCCAACATGCATTGCTGATGTCATCCACTATAAGTTGACCTGCAGCCATGTAGAAGTCAGACTTGTGCCATGGTGCTTGCATAGAGAAATGTGTTCTGTAGTCTGTGCACTCAGATAGGTAGGGGTTCTGTTCTCACTGCAGTCAACTTGGTGTGTGTGTGTGTGTGTGTGTGTGTGTGTGTGTGTGTGTGTGTGTGTGTGTGTGTGTGTGTGTGTGTGTGTGTGTGTGTGTGTGTGTATGTGTGTGTGTGTCTGTGTGTCTGTGTGTGTGTGTGTGTGTGTGTGTGTGTGTGTGTGTGTGTGTGTGTGTGTGTGTGTGTGTGTGGCTGTGTGTGTGGCTGTGTGTGTGTGTGTGTCTGTGTGTGTGTGAGTGTCTGTATGTATGTGTGTGTGTGTGTGTGTGTGTGTGTGTGTGTGTGTGTGTGTGTGTGTGTGTGTGTGTGTGTGTGTGTGTGTGTGTTTCTCTCTCTCTCTACTCAACTGTGTTGACATGCTATCCTACAGTTACTTTTCCAATGATACAGCTTGCTAGTATGCAGACCTGTAAAAGTCAGACTTTTGCCATGGTACTTACATAGAGTACTGCATTCTATAGTCTGTGTTCTTAGGTAGGGGTTCTGTTCTTACTGGACTCTGGTGTGTGTGTGTGTGTGTGTGTGTGTGTGTGTGTGTGTGTGTGTGTGTGTGTGTGTGTCTACTCAGCAGAGTAGATGTGCGATCCTACAGTTACTTCTCCAATGGCATGGATTTCTATTCTTTTGATATCTGCACAAGCCTACACATCAAGTTCATGCAGTCCTCTCAGCTTCTTGTCTCTCACATGGCCTATTGATGTCATCCAAATTAAGTTGATCTGCAGAGATGTAAAAGCCACACTTGTGCCATGGTGCTTGCTTATAGTACTGGGTTCTGTTGTCTGTGTACCTTAGATAGGTAGAGGTTCTGCTCTTACTGCAGTCAACTGGGTCTGTGTGAGCTGTTGCTTGACCTTACAGAGAGCCTTTCTACACCAGCATGTGGGACACTGTTATCACCATATGCTCAATAGACATTGCTGATATATCACCATATGCTCAACAGACAATGCTGATATAATCAGCTATATCAGATTATTGCATATGCAACCATCCTACCTGGGCAGGTCTGGATCCTAGGCAGATGTCAACTTAGCTTCATAGGAGTTTACTAGGCTATTGACCCTAGGGTCTTTATAAGCCTAGCCATGTTATATCATTGTTCCTTTATCGACCAACTTGTATGGTCTATACTTCCAGCACAAGTGTATGATCAGCACTGACTGTATCTGTCCAAGAGGGACATGAGTGACACAACCATGGTAATTTTATGGTGTCCCATCCAGTTGTCTAAGTTACACTTAAATAGGGTCATTGAGGAGCTCTGTTTTAAGTGAATTGGGAGTTTGTTCCAGAGGAGTAGAAATCTCTGGGAGATATATCAGTCTCTCCAGCATGTCCTGTTAATGTCATAGGCTAGGTTAATATCCCTAGAGTGAGTGCATCTTGTCCTATGTGATTTGTGAATGAGCAGCATTTCCATTAGGGCAGGGTCTGAGACTGCTTTCTAGGCCAGGCACAAGTCACTACTCAGCAGCCCATAAGATACAGAGTACAGTGACAGGGCCTTCAGTCTGTTCATGGAAGTAATGTGTTGCAGGCCCTGAACTGACTTGGTGAGAAACTTCTGAGGTCTCTCCAGTTGCTGCATGTGTCTAGTGAGGTACATACAAAAGGGGCCATTGTACTCTATTAGTGGTCTGATCAGGGATGAGTACAGGGGAGGTTTAACATACTTTGCTCTGGATGTGATGCCTTTACATATGAGATGTGCAACATAGAAGTACTTCCTTACCACTGTGGACACATGGTGATCAAAGTTAACATTGCTATCAGCTTGTTATCCAAATCTCTCACTACAGGGTTTCAGCAAAGGGGGGGATACTTTTAATATTGTAATGTGCAGTGACTTCCCCTTTGCCAAAAGGAATGATAATGCATTATTTTGCATTTATTTTGACTCCAAGGCATTGGTATTAATCATTTTTCTGGGTAAGGCCTTTTTGTAGTATGTCATCATTGTTGCAGATATCAATGTCTCACTATGGAGTCACTTATGACCAAGACATTTGGTTTTAGTAGGCAGCCTGGGATGTTATCTGGTCCCATAGAGACTGTGTATTTGGTCGCAGCGAATGTGGTTATGACCTGCTCTTTGGAGATACTAAGGTAGAGGACTGGTGACAGGTATCCTTTGGGGTATATCTGGTGGGGATTGGGGGGTTTGAAGTTTGTCCCAAATCTGTCTGCTAGCAGGTTGGTTATGTCCTCAGGGTACGTATGAGTGGTATCATCCACTACTATTTCAACAAAAAGTTGGCCCTTCCCTTTTTGATTTTTGGCATAGCTAAATAATGCCTCCTAATTAATTTTAGCTAGTGATGCTAGTTTAGCTTAGTACTTGGCTTTAGAGGACTACAAGATAGCTAATTTACCTGTTCAAGCTGTGGAGGGTGTCCTTCCTCTGCTGAGTCACTTCCTCTTTTTCTTAGACATTACTTTCTTCCGCTTGTTGTATAACATATTTTTGCGTGATGCCTACCAGGGTGGCTTATTTTTCTGTGATGACCTTGTTTTGATTCATTCAGGTTCAACCAACTCTAAACATTTGGACAGGTGTTTATACAGGCCATTTTTGTACACATCTGTATAGCAGTCATTGTTTACAGTGGTGGCAGGGGGGGTTACACTTATTTATGGTATCGCTTAGGAGGCTATAGTTTCCTTTGGAGAAATATTTTATCCTTTCTGCTCTTGAGGGGGTGTGAGATATGATTGTTAATTTGAGCAAGACTGAATTCTGATCCTACCTGAACAGGGAGGGAAACACACAGGGGTTAGTGCAGAGACCACCTATGTTGGTGAGTACTAAGTCTAAGACAGTTGAGCCCCTTATGGGGAGTGCAGACTATTGGCTACAGTGCATGTTATTAACAAAGTTCAGGAACTTTAGGGTGAGCATGTTTGTGCTTAAATATGGCTCTCAATTGATGGAAGGATAGTTGAAATCACACATGATCAAGGATGTTTGGCTGTATAGTGAGTGACTTAAGTAGGTCTATGTATGGTTCATGGTGGGGGACCTATAGCTAACAATGATATTTAAGGGGGGTTTACCTACAGTTAGTTGGACTTGGAGTAGCACTATGGACTCATACTGTTTGACCAGTCTTGATGTGTATTTGTCTTTAATGAAGATGTATATACCTCCACCTTTGAGCCTTTCACAATCATTTTGATGTCTGAACATGTGGAAGGATAGTTGAAATCACACATGGCCAAGTTATTTGGCCTTATAGTGAGGGACCTATAGCTAACAATGATATTTAAGAGGGGTTTACCTACAGTTAGTTGGACTTGGAGTAGTACTATGGACTCATACTGTTTGGCCTGTCTTGAGGTGTATTTGTCTTTAATGAAGATGTATACACCTCCGCCTTTGGTTCTTTCACAATCATTTTGATGTCTGCACATGTGGAAGGTATTGTAGCCTTGCACCGCCGGGAGCTCTCTGTGGCCTTGAACCATGTTTCTGTGACTGCATTGACATGGGCATCATCCAAGGTAAGGAGTGCTTCTAGTGAGTATAGTTTCTGATTTACACTACTTGCATTAAGCAGCATAACCTTCAGTTTGCCACTAGTGGATTTTTTTATGTTGGAAATTTTGTTGTTCTGTAAACCCCTAAAAAGGTCACTATGGGGAGGCAAGTACCTTTGCTAGCAACCAAAAGTCAAGAGGTGACAGGTGAAGACCATCAGTGTCAAAGCAATGTGGTCTGTCGACCCTGTTTTCTCAGGCTAGACTGGCAGCAAAAGCTAAGCCAATTGTTGAAGTCAATCATGTTTTGTTTATACTAAGACATCATCCTGGGTGAATGTGGAATGCTTCTTAGGGCTGGGGACATACCTACCTGGGACAGATAATCGGTGAGCTCAGTCATGTCTCTCTTCTTATAGTACAGTGAGGTATGTTTCCAGTAGTTCACTGAAAAATGGGCTATGATAGAGTTATAATAATACTTGTTCTTGAGAGATTTGAGGGCATACATGATCTGATGGACTCTGTCACCTGACAGGCAGCTGACCGTGACCTTCTCCTTGTCCAGCCTGGTGAGGGGTATATCAGCGTCTCACTATGGAGTCACTTATGACCAAGACATTTGGTTTTGAAGTTTTTGCCTTGGGGTTTATTGGCTGAGACACTGTTGTGTGTATTATTATGTGTAGTGCATTTTGTTGGGCATGCAGTGTGTGCTGTGGGTTTGCACTTGGGAGGTCTCTGATCTTTAGGTAGGCTTGCAGCAAGTACCTCTGCATATGTGTGTATGTGTTGTGAGCTTGTTATGTACCGGAAGTGAAGTGTGTGTGCTAACAATAGGTTTGATATCTGGTTTGTTGCTATGTGAGATTATTGATTCCAAATTCACAGTATAGATATGGCTCTCACATGATGTATTAGTTTGTTTTAGCAGTAACTAGTTGTCAGTATACATGAGGCAATTGCTACATTTCCTCAGGATGCCAATGTCAATCAGGTTGTTTCAGAAATGGTGGGAAAATGGTACTTTATTATGGAAGGTCTGTACTGTAGTAACTTGTGGCAGGTGGGCTAGATGAACCAGATTTTGCTGTAAGACTAACAAAAAGTATCTCTCCTATGCAAGGTTAGGGGTAGAAAAATGTGTCAGTGTTTTACAATGCACGACTAAGTTGCTCACAGGGCAGCAGTGTAAACTCTGAGCAGTTCCAGTAAACTGAGTGCAAACCTGGCCAAATAGAACACTGGAATACAAGCCACGTTAAATGATTTTAAACAGTTAAACCAAGGGAAAGGCCAAGACTGAGTCTTATTGCAGAAAACCCCAACTCATGTGGGTCTTTGGCTGCACATTTCTGCCACAAGGGTGCAGGAGGGCCTTCTTAATGTAAGAGGCCTGGTTTTGGTGCTCAAATGATACCAAACAGTGTAGATTCAGCAAGCCTGAATCAAGCCTATGCTATAAAATGTAGAAGTACTAGAAATTCAAACTGCAAACAATCTCAATCACACCAACAGTAAAAACAGTTTAAATAAAGCAGCAATTCAGTAGAATACTCCAACAACAGTGTAGACAACAAACCTTCCTAGAGTGAAATCAGTGGTCTGGAACCCAAGAACTTAAATCAGGACTAAGTCACTCTCAGAATAACAAACACAATAAGCCTTCACCAAGCAATTCCTAGCTTAGATGGGTGCAGGCTATCTTCTCCTGCCACAACAGTCTACACTACAATCCTTCCTAATGTGAAATAACTGGTTTAGAGGCCAAGTGCTTAAACCATAGCAAATACACTTATAACAACAGGCACAATAAGCATTCAACCAGTAATTCCCAGCTCAGAAGGGCAGAGGTTACCATCACCTGGTAAAAGAGTGTAGACTGTAAACTTTCTTAATGTAAGACAAGTAGCCTGAAGTCAAAGTGCTTAAAACAAAAGTAATAGGTTTACACTAATAGTTACAATTTAATGTGATACCAGACAGATGACTATGACATGTCTTTAATCTACCTACATACAGCATGTCATGGTTAGTAAGCCCTGTGTTATCTTGATGAGAAAGCCCTTAGGTCTGTCCAGCTGCTGCACGTGTCTGGTGAGGTTCATGCAAAACAGAGCATTATACTGTATCAGTGTTCTGATGCGTCTGACTACAGTGCTGTCATACAATCCTGAAATCTGAATGTGATGGCATGTCTTATAATGTGCACCACACTTATGTAATGGAAAACATTAAAGAAAAGAATTATAAAGTAAGGAGACACATTGCAGTTCCTGATTCACAATCATTGCAAGAGAATACACTAGAAAGTAATGACATGACGATGCTATCCACTGTATAATTTGGCAAGGCAAATATAAGAGACAGACACAATTATCAGTTCAACAACACAAATGCAGATATACTATGCACTAATGTAGCCATACACTCTGTGCATCAGGCACAGAGCTTTTGTATCCCTGAATCCAAAAGAGAGAAAACAGCTATATAGCACAGGGTGCTGGGGTAAGCAGGAGGCTTAGGCTGACACAAAATGTTGGTGACTGTGTGTGTGTGAGGGAGAAATAGAATCAGGCAGGCTGTGTGTGTTTCTATCAGGGTCCTCCATGTGAAAGTCATGTGTAAAACTGTGCATGTGCATAAACACAATCAAGTTCTGTGCTAGCTCTACATATTGGTATGTTGGACAGATGTGAGATGTGCATAGTAGAGGTGGCAGCTCAACATTTTCACTCCTGACCATGAGAACTTGCTCTGCCAGGAGTTGCACTAGCACTTTCATGCCCAAGGTCAAATGCAGTGCTGCCACCTGAGTGTGACTGATGTCTACTGGATGTACTCCATTCATGGGAACACCCAAGACTAGAACCCTATGGCCTGCCATGACTGGGTGTGGACAGCACACTTATCAATGGACCTGTAGAAGTACTGCCATTATGGGAGCATAATCGGGCATGGCCAAATTGGCTATCAATAGATGTGGCTGATCTACACCCACAAGGATACCACTCTTCTCCCAGCAGACATTCCATCACAGACACTGCTCATTCCATGATAGACACCCCTCAATCCATTGCAGACATGCTTTGTTTCAACATGTCATTCATCTGATCCAGTGAATTGGTGACATGGTGGAGGCAGTCACCCATGACAGACTGTGCAACATTGACAATCCTGAGCATTGGTCTGGTGCTCCTTGCTGAACATGCTTGTGCCTCCTTGACAGCCCTAAACATACATTGAGTGACATGGGAAAAGACACCTGCACCAGGTGGAGGAAGGACAGCAAGACCCTTCCAAACATCCTATCAACCCTCCTGCTTGGCAGCTCACCAACACTTTGGCTACGGCTAGACTCAACAGGCACTGGAGCCACAGTAGCCACACTACCCTGCTCAGTGTCCTTGCCCTCCACTTGTCCTATATCTGTGGGCTCAGTGGACTGGGTAGGAATAGGCCTACCGGCTGTGTCTGGGGAAAAAGAAAGGAGTGGCTGGATGTCAACTTCTGTGTTAGATTCAACCTCTGCATCTCCAGATTGTGCCTCAGTTTCACGGCCATCATCATCAGTGTCTGATGAGACACTGACACCAGGTGGCAAAGGGCCCAGACTCCCACTGTCATGATCACCTATGATAAAAAGGAAGAAACACAAGTATACATTAATACCTGTACTAGTATGGTGCAATACATGCTAAACAACTAACAGTGCTACAACTATTATAGACAGTACAATACACACAACAGGCCTAAAATGTCACATTATGATATTTCCATAAATTGATCTGCAGTACTGAAATCACTTTATTTGGATTACCATCTGCAAGACCCATATGCTGCTGGATTTCTGACTTTCCTGAAATAAATTAAGCAAGAAGTAAGGGCAACATCGTCATATTTAACAGTAAGACACAGGGTACTGCATGTACTCCTCTACATCTGCTAGAAATTTACTTTCAACAGGAATGTGTCTGACAACTCCAAACTGTGCTTATCAGTGTACCAATCTTCAATCTCCCAACCCAAAAAAAAGACATGTGACAGAGAACTAACTTTTATTTCAATTGTTTTACTACATTATTCAACTGGTCATATAATAAAGCCTACCTGGAAACTCTTTCTGGGACTGTGGAGTAGCACTCATGTGAATGACACGCTGTGGGCCACTCTGCTCTGAGTTGTCCTGTTGTAGAAGATTTTCCAGGAATTTCTCATTGCCGGTGAGAGGTAGTTCTGCAGCAGGCCAACCCCAGGTTACCGTCTGGTCTCAGGCAACAGCAGCTGTACACTGCCATGCAGAGGTGATCTTGTCAGTGGCCCTGTGGTGCACCTGCTCATAAGGCTGGCTGTGGCCACCCATGGAATTTATGTTTGTAATAATCTGTTGCCATAGTCTCAGCCTCTCTGGCATATTAGGAAGACCCTTTCCCAGAAGAAAAGCTCCATGTTAACATACTCAAAGCTACATTGAGTTAGGCCTTCTGCCTTGCTCTGCTGTTTTCCAAATACCTCCTGAAAGACTACAAAAGATAAATGCTTGCTTTTAATTGTTTTCTGCACTTTCTATTCACTAAAACAATATTTGCTGGATATTTGTTTGTTTAAAATGTGCAACTGTATTTTGCTGCATTTTTAGATTGTCTGCTAATTGAATTCCTCTTACAAATGTAATTACTGTTCATCTGCTTGCTTTGTTCATTTTACTTGTTTGCTGCACTTGAAAACACTAGCATAGACTAGATTCTGATTTTTGCTGAATCTGGTACTGTTTGTGACCTTTGTAGCTTGTAAAACAGTTTGTCTTTTGTGTGGAGAGGCTCCCCTGTGCCCTTGCAGGAGTAAGGTACAGTTTGGACTGCTCTAGCTAGAATTACTGTTGCAGGACTCTGTTTAGGGTGTTTTGATTGGATAATGAACTTTGGCTGTTTCCTGTTTTCCTGCTTTAATAAGCCTCTGTTTAAATCGTGTTGTGCTTGTTTTAGCCTGGTTGTGCATCGTGCAGCATTGTGTACTACTACGCAGAGGGATTGTCAGTTACAGATGCCTCTCTAGCCTCACAGATCTCTTCATGCCTAAACCTACTAATACTTGTCCCTTCTGTATTCCCTCTTCAACTGCTATAGCCAGACCAATATTATTCCTAGGACCATGAATTGTCAGTTTCCCTCTTTTTCTCCTACCAGTCTTGTTGACATCAGTTTACTGACACAGTGTAGCAACTGCCTCATGTACACTTCTAAACCATTCCTGTATCATTTGTGAGAGATGCATCTACTTTATGAATCTGGACTCACAGCTCTCTCACGCAATATATAGCAATACAGAGGGGGTTGTCAGCCCACAAACCACAACTCCTACTTATGGCACACATCATACACATAGACCAACATCTATCTATCTATCTATCTATGTATCTATCTATCTATCTGTCTATCTATCTATCTATCTCTCTCTCTCTCTCTATATATATATATATATATATATATATATATATATATACACTTTTACTGTAATTGAGTTTTTCCTACTTTATTACCTTATGTTTGCTGCATGCTCTTACGTGTTCTTATTCTGCTACATTTATTACTGCTTGTTAATAGCCTGATTAATCTGTTATTCTAAGCATCTTACTTTTGGTTTTAGCATTTGTGTTGCTTTCACTGTAATTGTGTTCTTCCTAATTTAGTACCTTATTTTTGCTGCATGCTCTTAAGTGTTCAAGTGCTTTTATTCTGCTGCATTTATTAGTGCTTGCTAGTAGGCTTATTAGTCTGTTATTCTAAGCATCTTAGGTTTGCTTTTAGCACTTGTGCTTTTGGCCAGTTGCTTTACATTTAAGAAGAGTTTTGTGGTCTACACTCGTGTGGACAAACCCTTATCAAAACCCTCTCTCCATAATTCTGCCCAAGTATTCGGAAACCTATGTCTGGACAATTCCCATCACTTTCTCCTGACAGCTTGGTTGATGTGGGCATACTGAGACAGTGTAGCAACTGCCTCATGTTTACTGACAGCCCTCTTCTCCTAGCATGTAATTCTTCTACTTATGAGAAATGCATCTACATCAGTAACCTGGAATCCATGTTCTCTCATTCCACAGTCAGTACTCCTAACAAAGAGGAGATTGCCAGTGCAAACACCACACCACTCACAATACATAGCCAAACACAACACACATCTACCTTTGCAGAGTTCCTCAATAAAAACTTACATAAACAGCAGAGACCTCCAAAACACACTCACAAACATTTCACACTCAACACCAAACCAAACACATCACACACGGAAGACAACACACCAGTGTATCACAAACACAGCCCATAAGGCAAAACAATAAACCGTCACAACCCACAAGGCATAACAATAAATCAAACATACTAGTCATTGGCAAATCATTTGTGAGACACACAATGTCCTCCTCACTGGCAGAAGGTCACGGTTAGTTGTCTGTCTGCTGCCAGAATCCACCACATCATGTACGCACTTAAGTCTTTCCACAATAAGTACAAGTATGACGCTGTCATTGTCCATGTCGGTGTGAATAACTTGAGACATACCTCCCTGGCTATATGGAGAGAGACATGATTGAGCTCTGAGAGTATGTGTCCCAGGCAGGTATGACCCTAGCCCTAAACAACATCCTACCTTCACCAAGAATGATACTACAATACCAACAAAAATTAATTGACTTCAACAATTGGCTTAGTTTCTGGTGTCATTCCAAGGGGATCCAGGATCTGTCTGCCTGGGATGACATGGTTGACAGGCCTCGATGTTTTGCCAGAGATGACCTCCACCTGTCACCATTGGGATTCTGGATACTGGCCAAGGCCCTCACCTCCCTCATTGTGCTTTTTGTAGGCAATGTCCCAAAGACAAATCTTCCAACATAAAATATCTGTCAAAAAGCAAGGTCATGTTCCTTAATGCTAAGAACCTTAACCTGAAAATGCACTCACTGGAGGTACTTCTTGCACTGGAAGATACCGATGTCTATGCGGTCACTGAAACTTGGTTCAGGGCTGAGGAGAGCATACCTGCTTCACCAGGCTATATCTCCTTCCACACATTCTGACCCCAAAATGAGGTCAGGAAGACTAAGGGTGGTGGAGTCTCTATCTTCATTAAGGACAGGCACACCTCCAGGCTTGTTTGCCAGCATGACACACTGGAGCTACTCCAGGTGCAACTAATGGTTGGCAAGACACTCATCCAAGTGATAGTCAGCTATAGATACCCCAACCATGACTCAGGACATTCACTCCTCTTACCTGGATCTACTTGACTCCATCAAGGTACCTCCCAACACCCTAATACTTGGTGACTTCTACTACCCCACCATAGACTGGGGTAAACTATTTCTGCACTAATGCACTCACTCAACAATTCCTTGACTTCATCAGTTCTAATGAAGTAGTCCAGCTTGTCTCATCCCTCACAAGGGGAGATAACACTCTGGACTTGGTTTTCACCAACATGGGTGACCGCTGCACCACGCCCATAGTATGTTCCTCCCTGATGAGATCAGATCCTTGGACTGTCTTATTTGAAGTTTCTATTCCACTCAACCCCTGCCCCCAGCCATAATCAAGATAAAAAAATTCTCAAAAGCTGACTACAACCTCCTAAGGGAGGGTATCAGCAGTTTCATACCACCAACCCCCTCAGAGAATGCAGTCAACTATGTTGAACAGTATGCCAGTGGAGTATACAAGCACCTGTACAACTGCATGGACTCAGCCATACCCAACAGAACTAAAACCTTCCTCAAGGAAAAACAAACCTGTTTGGTGGACATCCTCTATCAACAGACTTTACAGAAAAAGGAAAAAACTGTTGCCCAAGGGTAAAAAGGAACAAATTCCAAATTGGAAAAACTCCCTCATTAGCCTCAACAAGTAAATTAGATCAGTTATGAAAACTTCTAAAGCCAATTATGAATTGAAACTAGACTCTGAAACAAAGGGAAACCACAAAGTCTACCTCAGTTATGTCAGAAATCTCCATGGCAAGGCCCAGGTTTGTTCCAAATTAGTATTTAACAGTATCACTTACACTGATCATGTGGACTTAGTCAACCTGCTAGTAGGTAGGTTCAGTGCAAATTTCACCCCTCTGCCCCCCCTCCAAAGGCCCTTGGCATCCCCGATGCTTGTCCTAGACCGCATATCTCCATAGAGCAAGTGTTAAAGGCCATATCCAAGGCAGTGAACACAGCTTCCATAGGATCTGATAATATCCCAGGCTGTATTCTGCACCATCTCCAACAAGAACTGGCTTCTCCATTGAGCACCCTATTCAGCCACAGCCTAAGTACAGGCTTCATTCCAGCAGCATGGATTACTGCCATTGTCATCCCCTTGACAAAAGTGGTGCCACTGCTGACTCTGGAAACTATTGCTTCATTAGCTTGAACAAGTGATCTGTAAAGCCATGGAATGTATTATTATGGATCTCATAAACAAGGACACTGGCAATCCCCAAGCACTTGACCCCATCCAGTTCGGATCCGACAAGAGCAGATCTTGCCTGTTGAACCTGGTTGACTTCTTTGAGACTGTCACCAAGGCCTAGGATGAGGGAAAGTCAGTCATACAGCTTACCTTGACTTGGCCAATGCCTTTGACACAATCTCCCACTTAGGCATCATTGAGAAGCTAACACAACTTGGCATAAATCCCTATCTCATCAGGTGGGTGGCCAACTGGCTCACTGGCAGGACCCTCAAGGTCAAAATAGGTGCCTCCACCTCTGATAGCAGGCCTGTCACTATTGGAGTTCCCCAGGGATCTGTCCTGGGACCCCCTACTGTTTGGCATCTACTTCTCAGAAATCCAGGCAAAGACAAAAGGCCTGTAGCTGACCAAGTCTGAGAATGACTGTAAGTTGGGTGCTGTCGTTGACTCCCCAAATGATGTTAACATACTTTAGGAGGGTCTCACAGCAACTAATGACTGGTGCCAATGTCATGGCCTCAAGCTAAATGCAAAAAAAGTATCAGCATACCATTTGGCAAAAACACAGCCCCATACTGATTACCATATCAGTGGCAACCCCCTAAGCACCCAACCTGTGGTAAGAGACCTGGGTACTCAGGTTGTTAACAATCTCACATTTGGCCATCATATAGCGACATTGGTCAGAAAAGCTTTTTTCTTGGTTCATCTCATAAGTAAATGGATCGCATCCAGAAAAAAGGAGGGTATTATCTTTCTATACTCCTCTCTCATTAGACCAATAATTGAGTATAATGCCCCATTTGGTATGTACCGCTCCAAACATCTGCATCAACTGGAAAGGCCACAGAAATACCTCACAAAGAGAATCCATGGCCTCCAAAACCTGTTCTATGTGGACAGGCTCAAGTCACTGTCACTCTATTCAGTATTGCACAGATTGCTCAGAGGTGATCTGTGTCTCATCTACAAGGCAATCTCTGACCCTGCCCTACTAGAGATGTTCCATATCCATAAGTCTAACTCCTCGTGCATTACCTGCTCAAAAGGCCTGAATCTAATATACAACATCAACAAAACCTGCTGGAGAGAGGTTTGTCTCCCAGAGGCTGCCCCGTCCCTGCAATAGACTTCCCATACATGGCAAACAGAGTACCTCTCTGAGCATCTTCAAGTGCAACCTTGATGAGTGGATGAGAAAACACAAATTTATCCTTGGGGGTTCCACCTGTGTCCCTCATTGATAGGAAAAACAGGTGATGACTAAGTTTTTTTGGGGGATAAGCTCTTGGCTAGGCTTGTAAGGTCCCAGGGTCATTAGCCTAGTAACCTCCTATGATTCTATGCTATTCAGAGGTACTCACAAAAAATCTACCTAAACACCAGATACCTCCAAAGCAAATACATACTAAGCCAACCAAAACACCCAAAACACACAATACACATAATGACACAAGCACAAGTGTCTTACCATCAAAGCTCAAAAGGCAATGCACATCTACTCCAAATATCTTATTCATAAGTGATTCTATAGAGAGACACAGAGGTGTCCCCCTCACCAGGCTGAACAAGGAGAAAGTCAAAGTCAGCTATCTTTCTAGTGCCAGGATTCATCAGATCATGCAGGTACTCAAGTCTCTCAACAACAAGTACAGTTATGATTTGGTCATCGCACAAGTTGGTGTTCACGACTTGAGATGTACCTCCCTTGAGTACTTCAGGAGAGAACATGATTGAGCTCTCTGATTAAGTGTCACAGGCAGGTATGTCCCTAGCCTTGAGTAACATATTATTCTCACGTGGATGATACCACAATATAAACAGAAAATCATTGACTTCAATAATTAGCTTAGTTTTTGATGGCATTCTAAGGGGTTCCAGTTTCTGTTAGCCTGGGATGATATGATCGATAGTCCTTGATGCTTTCCCAGAGATGGTCTTCATCTGTCACCCCTGGGATTTTGGCTAGTGGTAAAGGCTCTTGCCACCCCCATAGTGCCTTTTTTAGGCAATGTCAAAAGGACAAAACTCCCAATGTAAATATTTCATCAAAAGACAACCTGAAGGTTATGCTGCTAAATGCTAGGAATCTTAGAATGAAACTGCACTCACTGGATGCAGTCCTCACTTTGGAAGACACTGACATCTGTGCAGTCACAGAGACCTGGTTCAAGGCAGTAGAGAGTACCCCAGTCATATTGGGTTACTGCATGTCATATCTCTCAGTCGTAGCAAATTCCTTGGAATTTCATGGTTTTGGGGGCAAAATAATAGGGTGCCACAAATTTCCAAGTGGCCCTTCATATCCCATTTTTTTTAACAATATTTGCTTATTGCTGACTCAGGAGAAGAGAAAACATGTATCACAGTGGCAGAAAAGAAGAAAATGTACATTTCCCTGCTGGAGGCATTGTAAACAAGTGCATTATGAGTAGATAATATACTGTAAATGTTTAAACAGCATTACAAGCAGTTACTGTTATGGAGAATGGTCAGAAGGTTTGGCGAAATGAGGATGCACTGCCTCTATCATCCAGCCATTGCTACTTCGATATAACATTAAATGTGGCTTTCCCCGAGATTACATTTCAACAGGGTTATCTCAACAGCATAGAATTCAATAACTCATCTTGCCTTTCTATTCAGTTCAAAGAGAATTTGGTTGCCCTGGGTGAAATAATACACAAAGGAAACAATCCATGTTAAAGTTTAACACAGATTGTTTCCATTGGGAAAAGTTCATTATTACATTCCTGATGAAGCTGCAGGAGGTGGTGATTTTACCATGTCCCAGTATTCGTGGGTCAACTAGTAGCACATCGAGGAATTAAATATTTTTTTTATTTTAGAATACATAGTAAACCATTAATCCCATTTACCCTTGGGGCAGAAAAGGTTACCATATCTGGGTCCAGTGGTGCCTGAAGCTGCAGAAGGTTGGAGGGGAGGGTGGAACAGCAAAATAAGCACTTAGTGTTCTACTTAGGACAGTATTTTATAGCTGTCATCTCATCTACCATCCTGACTGTCTGCCGGAGACTTAGAGTCAGAGACCTTTAAAAAAAAAGAAAAAAAGAAAAGTTGCTTACGGCCAGCTGCAGCCCACCCACAACTAGCGGCAGCCAACCAAAGAAGATGTCACATCAAACCAGATATCCAATGCACAGTTTTGATAGCAGCATGCTCATTAACTCCTCACCAGCTATTCATGCTTAATTGGAAATTCTGAACGTCACTAAAACGGCTTACATGCTTATGATTTTTGCGGCAGTCAGACTGTGAAAACTATGTCTCAAGGCTCAGAGCAGCTATGTGCAGGTTGGTTCATATAGATTAGAATGGAGAAGGCAGATATGGGAGTTGGGACTAAATGTTGAGAAAACAATTCTATAACACTGCATTACTAGCACATGGGTAGCAGATGAGGAAAAGAAATTTAGGAGGTTTAAGCAATGCTATAGTTGAGTTATCATTTTTTATAGTGCTGGCTGGCTGCAGTGTTAGCATTGTGCTTCAGAATCACTTATTGCAGTTGTTTAATCATAAGGACTGAAAAACATTCTGCAACCACACTCACACACACACACACACACACACACACACACACACACACACACACACACACACACACACACACACACACACACACACACACTCACACACACACACACACACACACAAACACACAGAATGCGTGGGAGGGGTTGACTGTCAGCAACTCATCAAATATCAGTTAAAAGTTTTTTTTTAACTGAAGATTCCCTTTATTCTGGGCTTATTCGAGACTGGGGAAATTCCACTACTTGTGTAATACTTTAGAATATTTTATATCTAGGAGCATCCTAGCAGCAGTTAGTTACTTTTATTTATTTATTTTATTTAGTTTGGTAACCGGGTATAATGATGATCCATCCAACTGAAGTTGCACATTTTCAGGTTCAGCCCAGGCCACAGACATAGTATACAAAAGCAAAATAATAAGAAATTACAAAGATGTACTTTAGGAATGAGCAGCAGCAGAAGGATGCTGCTCTGCAGGTATTTGAAAAGGGGTTTCTGCACCTGGAAGGCGATGGAGACTACTGGCCTTATTGGCAGCAAAGTGGAAAATGCTGTCTGTGTGTCAACTTTTGCTGCATTTTAGTGGTTTGGTGTGTGTGTGTGTGTGTGTGTGTGTGTGTGTGTGTGTGTGTGTGTGTGTGTGTGTGTGTGTGTGTGTGTGTGTGTGTCTTCTGAAGGGGTCTTGATCAGCTGCCTCCATGTGAATTAATCAGATTGCATGAGTCCCGACACTCTGGTTTCCTTTCTGACGGACATAATCTTATGTCTACTGTACTCCTGGAATCATCCCCCATCCAGTTGTCTAAACATATTTAGATACAGATAACAGTGGTAAATCAAAGTGAGGGGCTCCCTCTCCAAGCTTCTTAGGAACTACCTTGCTTTTAATGTGGAAGCTCCTCCATTTTAAAAGTTTTGTGCAGCCTTCTAAGATTTATTCGCTGGTATCACTTGGAAGATATCCCTTTTTCCACATCAAAGAACCAGTCGCTGTTTACTGGAGGAGCTGGTTAATGACTCCCACACATCCTTCTATAAGGTGTTGCCATGCTGAGTCATCAGGAGATCCACCTCTGCTTACATCCCATCGGGTGTGCGTGTGTGGATGTGTGCACATATGCATGTGTGCATGTTAGGGTTAGAATGAACAACTTTTGAGAAAGAGGGAAGAGAAAATGATGTTGGAGAATGCCCTCACCCACTTACACAGGGACACACAACCCATATAGTTGCACCAAGTGACCTCTTAGAATGTCACCAAATGGGATCCCAGCAGTAACTCATGTCTTTTATTCTTTACATACAACCAGAGCTGCTGCAGCTCCCTTTCCAACTCCTAGTTGAAAACAGTCACCAGTTCATTTACCTGATCCATGAATACATGAAATGCCTGCATAGCTCTCAACCTCTTAGTGAAAGAAATCTGGACAAAGCCCAACATGATGGGGGGACAATGACCTAGAAATAGGGACAGATTTTAAATATTGCTATTTTAAATTTAAAAATATGTTAGACTAACAAGATTTGTGTAAGATACGTTTTCTGAATAATTTGAAGACTGAAACTAAAATGGACGTAATTATTTAGTGACTTCAGTTTTGAAACCATGCCAGCTTACCTCTCAACCTATTGGTGCCAGGAATCTGGACAAAGCCTAAAATAATGGGACTACAAAGGCACAAAATTAGGAGGAGGTTTTAAATGTTGCTCTTATAAATTTAGAAAGTTAATGGAATAACACGATCTATGTTAGCATACATTTTCTGTAGGATTTTATGTCATAAAATCAAGTAAATATCAGTATTTAGGGACTTCAATCCTCAATGATTTACCAGGAAAAAAAAGAAACCAATTTTATAAGGGACAGACCAAAATATGAGGTACAAATCTGGACATTTTGCAAAAATCTGGACAGCTGAGAAGTATTGGTAGCATGTTTCCCAACTCACAATGCCCTTCCTTTAAACACATGCATTAAACAACAGAAAAAGTTAATAGCAGCTATGTTCAGAATGGTGGAAGGCTGTTATGTTATTAAGTACACAATTAAATATTTTTAGCACAAGAATGTCTGTTTATGATAGCATGGGAAGATGGAGTGGAGTGCACAGCAGAGAAAAGGTTGCGATGGATGTTATTGACTGGTGTTAGGTAAAAAGATGAAAAAATGCAAAAGTGAAGAAGAGAGAGAAAGGATACAAGAGAATGCAACAGATCCAACAATTCTGAGTGGGTGAGGAAAATCAGTTTGTGTTTCATAGCTGGAGTTCGAAGTTTGATCAAAGTTCAAATATTAATATAAATAAGACACTGTTGTTCTTCTGTTTATTTTGTGTTTCATGATCATATTTTGTCTGTTCCTCAGTTTGTATTTAAAAGTTGGGATCCCACAATTTTATTGGAATGGGTGGGATTGCATAAATATGTATGCAAATTGTATGTTAATCAATGTACAGATTTTTGGCCAGTTGTACCTATTTTTCAAGGGCCTTTGTCCAGATTTTTGATGTTTCCAGGTTGAGATGTATGCTCAACATTCAGAACATGAATGGAAGGCATGAAAACTAAATGAGGTGATGTATCAATATTCATTAAAGATAGATACACCTTCAGACTTGTTAAACAGCATGATTCCCTGGAGATACTTCAGGTGCAACTAACTATTAGTAGGACACCTATTCAAGTCATGGCCAGCTACAGGACCCCTTCCATGAATCAAGACACCCACTCTGTCTACTTGATCTACTGGAATCCATCAAGATACATCCATACACCATGGTTCTGGGTGATTTGAATTACCCATTCATTGACTGGCTAAATTATTCATGCTCAAACTCATTTGTCCAACGGTTCCTCAAGTTCATTAACTCCAGTGCCCTGGACCAGCTGGTGGAAACCCCAACTAGGGGCACCAACATCTTGGATCTGGTGATTACCATAATGGAGGACCACTGTAGCACCCCCTCTGTGAGCTCTTCCCTTGTCAGATCTGACCACAAATCAGTCTCATTCAAAGTAACAACCACACTAGACCCCCCCAGCAGCAACTAAGCTAAAAAAAACTTCTCCAAAGCAGTTTATATTCCTGTAAGCGATGGTATAAATAGCTTCACTGCATCTCCCCCCTCAGGTGAAACTGGCAAGTATGCCAAGTCCTATACCAATGCTTTTTACAAACACCTGCATAATTACATTGATATGGGCATACCTGACAGGACCAAGCAAGCTCTTTATGGAAGATAAAACCTTTCTGGTGGACAACTGCCATTAACAGGCTCTTCAATAGTAAGAAATAATTGTTGTCCAAAAGTAAGAAAGAACATCTTCTAACCTAAAAGCACTCCCTCCTCAGCTTAAACAAGTAAATTAAGACTTCTTGTGAAATCCTTTAAAGCAAATTACAAATCCAAATTAGTGTCCTCAAATAAGGAGAACCATAAAGCGTTCTTTAGTTACATCTATAGCCTAAAAGCTAAGACCCAGATGTGCACCGAACTGGCAGTTAATTATACCATATACACTGAGCCTGTGGACATATCAAACCTATTAGCTGATAGGTTCTGTGAAAACTTCACTCCCCTGTTCTCACCACCCATACCCCATGACATTCCTTCCACCTGTCCCCCACCTTATATCTCTACAGAGCAGGTCATAAATGCCTTCTCCAAGGCCAAAAACACAGCATCTATGGGACATGATAACATCCAAGGCTGCGTCCTACATGGGCTCCAACAAGAATTAGCAACACCATTGGGTACCCTATAGTCTAAGAACCAGCTTCATCCTAGTTGAATCGAAAATGGACACTATTATCCCCTTGCACAAGGGTGGTGCTTCCACTGACACTGGGAACTATAGATCTATTAGCCTGACTAGCCCTATCTGCAAGGCCATGGAGTGAATCATCATGGACTTTATCAATAAAGATATAGGTAATCTCCAAACATTTGACCCTACTCAGTTTGTATTTGTCAAAGGGAGATCATGCCTGTTAAACCTGTTAGACTTATTTGAGACAGTTGCAAGAGCCCTGGATGAGGGAAAAACTGTGCATACAGCCTACCTGGACTTGGGCAAGGCTTTTGACACTATTCCCACTCAGGCATTATTGAAAAACTTACCTAGCTAGGTATCAACCCTTATCCCATTAGGTGGGCTGCTAACTGGCTTACCGGTAGAACCCATACAGTCAAAACGGGAATCTACCTTCACCAGCAGACCTGTAACCAGTGGTGTTCCATAGGGATCACTCCTGGGACCTCTATTGTTTGGAATCTATTTCTCCAAAGTATAAGCTAAAACTAAAGGTCTGTGACTGGCAAAGTTTGCTGATGACTGCAAACTGGAAGTGGTCATAGAATCCCTAAACAACATCACCATCCTACAAGAGGGTCTTATGCAAACAAATGATTGGTGCCAAAGTCACAGCCTTACACTCAATGCACAAAAATGCATTATCACCCCATTCAGTAAGAGTGATGTTCCTGGTAACTACCACATCAATAGAAACACCCTAAGCATGCACTCAGGGTGAGAGACCTGGGCGCACAGGTCAATAGCAACCTTACCTTTAATCACCATGTCTCCACAGTGGTAAGAAGGGCATTCTATATTCCTCAACTCATAAATAAGGTCATTGTCTCTAAAAAGAAAGAAGATATAACTTCCCTGTATTCTTCCCTCATCATGCCAATAATTGAGTACAATGCCCCTTTTGGAATCTACCTCTCTAGGCACCTGCAGCAATTAGAGAAACCACAAAGGTTCCTCACAAGAAGAATTCAAGGTATTCAGCATCTGTCCTATGTGGATCAGCTGAAATCACTGTTACTTTACTCCATTTCATACAGACTACTCAGAGGTGATCTCTGCCTTGTGTATAAGGCATTCTCTGATGCTGCTTTATTGGAAATGCTGCATATCCATAAATCCAGTGGTTCACGGGATACTCACTCTAAAGACCCTAACCTGGTTTGTGACATTAGCAGAACCAACTGGAGGGACAGGTTTGTCTTCCTGAAGTTACCACACCTGTGGAACAGACTTCCAATCCATGTCAAGCAGAGCATCTCTTTGGCTCTCTTCAAGCACAGTCTGGGCAATTGGATGGGTAACCGTAAATTCACCCCAGTGGTTCCACCTGTGTCTCTCTTGGACAGGGACAATAGGTGCTTATTGTGGAAATAAGGGCGGAACTTGGCTAGGCTTTTAAGGGCCCTAAGGTCATTAGCCTAATAACTTCCTATGATCCTATGTTAACAGACCACATCAAGAATTATAGTATTCTCAGCCTCACTGAATGGGGTTCTGTGCTTCAATGACATTTTCTGTCCTAAAAGACAACTTAATGAAAATACACATAAGTACCACATATCTACAAAATAACTGTTACCAGATAAAACATTTAAGGTATGCAGTCAGTAGCACCCACTGGAAAATAAAACATAAAACATTCTACAGATGTGAAATACTAACAACAGGCAGGATGCAAAACAAGAAGAGTAGTAAGATCACCGCATCCTTGTATGTGCCATAGCAGTAACTCAGCTGTGCTCCCTCCCAAAGTAACAGTCCATTCTAGTTTGTGACATAACAGTAACATTTCTTTGCTCCCCAACCCACAAAGGAACAGGCACATGAACCATGTTTCTAATAAAATACATCTGAAATTCTAAACATGCATTCAAAGGACCTGTCCATTAAACATCTGTACATATGTATCACATAGCTTACTATTTTCATGTATTGTCAATCATTTGTACCTGTGAAATGGCTTGACAAACACCCCCATGCCATCACTACACTTCTAACGCATACATATAACAGTTTAAAAAGCTTTGTTTCATATTCCAGCATATGCATTATGTAGGTAACAAAATGAGAGCATAAAGCACAAACACAGAAAGTATACACATATAGAATGTTAACAGCTGCTGCTGCTTAACTCCATGTGCATGTGCTACAGGCTGAAATCAATGCTGCTGCTGTTGCCAATAGGCCTAGGCTGAGACAGAGAAGAGTTTTCAGGCTACATTTAACTTATCCCAACATACACGAGATGGACCGGGACACAATATCAGGAACCTTACAACCTCTACTGGCCTCAACTCAGAGTCACAGACTTTACCTGCCCATGTATTGACTGTGTACTGTTTGCACCACAGTCAGCCCTAAGCTAACACTGTGGTAACTGCTGCATTTACAAGGTAAGTCCTGAACATGTACTGTATTGTATAATAATATTATGACATGTCCTTGTAATTCATCACTTGGTACAGTAAACAACTACAAGTTGGGAGATTTGTACAGAAATTAATGTAACATGTGACAGCAGAGAGTTATTTGACTTGTATGTGTCCATTAGCAAATAGTAAGCCTCAGGCCTCAAAAATTGACACATTGACACCTCCCCAAAGTACTAATGATCACCACATGCCCTCAGTTTAGCACCATATATTTGTAATGGGAAATCATAACAGAGAAAAGTTAGAAAGTAATGAGACACATAGCAATGGCTTCACCACCCTCAGAAGATCAAACAGGCAGGAAGCAAAACATGGAGAGTAACAACAGCAACTTATCCTTGTTTGCACCATAACAGTAGCTCGGCCTGGATCCACCCCCTTGAAAGAAAATTATACTTTTGCATGTGCCATGACAGGAACCCACCTTAGTGCCCTATCCCAAAACAGCAGTCTATGTTTGTTTGTGCCATCCAGCCTTCCATTAAATTGATGTCAACTGCATATCATATGTTTTCAGTTAATATCCTCATAAATTTTAAGGAAAATAATAAAGACTGACTTACACACTGAATGTCTGAGTACCGGTCAGATAACTGATGAATGACGAGGAAACACAGAAAGGGAGACAAAGATACCTATTCTAGAATAAACAAAAAAGAGCCCAATAAATTGATTATGAATATTCATGATACTATTTATGAAAAATTGATGAATAGATCCATCAGTAAGGATTTATATGATTTTTTTGAAGTGGTGTATCCAACAGTACCAGTGATTAATGGATTGCCTAAAATTCATAAGAGCTGTTTGGATCCACCTATATTATCTGGGAGAGGATGGGTCACCGAGCCATTATCCATGTATGCAGAAGGAAAATTAAAGAAACTTCTGCCTTAAGCACATACCGTCATTAAAGATTCAGCAGATTTTTTGAAACAGTTGTTTGGAAAAATGACACATAGAAGATCTTATAAAGGTTTGAGGATGGTAACTCTAGATGTAAACAGTTTGTTTACATCTATTCTGAATGATTATGGAAGAGAAGCCATTCATGAATTTGCTGGCATGTATAATATTCTATCTGATGTTGGCTTAGTATATAGCCTCCTAGAGCTGGTGCTTGAAAATAATGTTTTTTTGTATGGTGACATCTACTATTGGAAAAAATTGTCTGTGGCCATGGGCACCCCCTGTGCCACAATTAATACAAATCTTGTACTTGCACAGTGGGAAAAACAATGGAGCACTGATGTAAATAATAGATGGAATGGACACATCATTGTCGACAATAGATTTATGGATGATGTGTTTTTGATGTGGGAAGGTGATGAGTCCACACTGAAAGTATTTGAAACCTAAGTATTTGAAATTTTAGATGTAAAATTAATTTTGGATGAAGAAAAGGGAATTGATACAATATTATTCAGGAAGCCTATGTGGCATAATCCTATGCTACACAAATCTAGTATGCACCTCAGATATATTTTTTTGAAATATAGTCAACAACCAAGTTACTAGAATATCTAGGTTGTGCACCAAAGATGAGGATTTTCTGGATGAACAAAAAAAGCTTATTGATAATTTCATGAAGAGAAGCTATAATAGGAAAGATATAGAAATTAATCCTGGAGAATCAATGGCTATATGATCTCAGAAAGGACAGCCTTATTATTCAGAGCAAGTTAGCACAGATACACATAATTCCTTAGCCAGTGGGAAGAACAATTTGAGGTGTTTACTTACATATAGCACTGATAACTCTGTTATTTGTTAAAGTATCAGGAAATATTGGTTGATTTTAACCTCAGACAGTAAAATCTGAGAAATAGTTGGAGACATTCCCTGTTTTTTTTTTCAAAACTAAAAATAATCTAAAAAGACTGTCATGTTCTAATAATGAAGCCAATACAAACGATGGAATGAGCATGAATACTCAGCAGCATAGAAGAACAGGCACTTTTAGATGTGGATTTTGCAAGGCAGCAACCTTAATCAATACTACCAATAGATTTGTGCATCCTACTACAGGGAAGAATTTCTCTTATTATGGTTATGCAACTTGTACAAGTAAAACCATTATATACATAGCAACACGTATATTATGTTCATCCTACTACACAGGCAAAACCAATAGGATGTTTAAAGAATGCATTCGTTGACATCAATCAGATATCAGAAATAAAGTGGAAACAAATCCTTTATATAGCCACTTATGCACAAATAAAGAACATTCTTTTAAGTTTATGGCTTTGTCTCAAGTTTATGAAACACCACGAGGTGGTGACTTATTTAATCAAACTGAAACTGAAGAAGCTAAATGGATCATGAACTTGTTAGCTGATTTGTCACCAGGACTAAATGGTATAGTCCCTTTAAAGCCTATACTAAAAGGAAATGCCTTAAAAGGAAGGAGAGGAGATGAACAACTCCCCTAGTGGCTGTGTGTGATTTGACGTACTTGATTGGAAGTTACTTGTTCAGTTGCAATTGGCTCTCTGATGTTCTTAAATGGATGTTTTATGCCTGGCTATTAAGGATTTGAAAGGATTTCAAGGCAGAGTTTTAATTAATTATTTTAATAAAGTTTTGCTTCATTTTTATCTACATCAGCTTTTGTGGCAGACTTGTTTCTTTGCCTGCTTTTTACTTTGATTGGTCTGCCTTTGGTGGTGCGACTTTCTTGTTTTTTCAAAAGGTAGGACACAGTTGTTTATTTGTAAGGAATACTCAAAGCAGGTTGTGTAATCACTATGTGTACTACATCCAAATATACTAAATAGAATACATTTACAAATAACAGTTCTTGCCTTGATATCAGTGTGCATTCAGTTGCACTTGGTTGTGTGAGGAATTAGGTCATATATTTGCTGCAAAGCTGTTTGTGAGGCAAAGATGCATAAGTCCCCAGTCCTGTTTTCTGATGGTGCATTGCAGGGAGAGTTGGGATCTAGATATGTAGTCATATCTCATGTGCACTTACATTTTCTACTGTGTATGTCATAGCTTGATTTTCCACATTTTAACTAATTCCCTATTGTTATATTTTTCCTGGGCATCGAGCTGGCACCTCGGCACTGTAAAAATCTACTGCCAGTCATTAGTGGACCAGAATTCCATTGTGGTGACCTCTAACCAAGAAAAGCCGAAAGAAGAACCTGTTTTTTGTCTGGCACTGTTTGTGCGATTCACTGGTTAGGAGAAATGGCTTTAGCTATGTTCAATTCATTGGTGTGTAGAGTGGCAGTGCACAAACCAGATGAATAAGCCTCCCAGGTAGCAGACAGGACCCAGATAGCCACAAAAATACACCGGCTGCATTAAATTAATATTATTGGCCATCGCACAAATACATTTCCTGGCAGTGCACAATCTCATGCACCATGTCTGCATGATGGTAAGCAATGTGCAACACTTTCAATTGTTGCAAAACCAGAAAATGCACACTCCCATTAAGTGTGATACCTGCAATTGGTGGGAAAATCGTTCTGCATTGGTCTTGATCTGTGACAGGCATGGCAGGTATTCCTGGATAGTTTTTGAGATTCCATGCTCAAATCTGGGGTGTCCAGGAGTCCAAAGTGTTTGCTGGACTCCTAGTGAATGAACATGGGTCCAGGCTTTTGTTGAGAGGCTATTATGGCTCGGATTACAAGGCAGAGGCAAGAAATCATCTGGTCCAGGCTTGGACCAGTGTTACAGGTATCCACCACACTGGTGAACAATGCAGGAATCCCTACAGAGACCTCAGGATGAGGAAGAGGGATATCTTCAGCCCTGGATCAAGGAATGTAGAACTGGGGGCATCCCACAATTGTGTAAGTATCACAAACAGAAACTGCTGAGTTAAAAGCCAGATATAGTCATGATTGGTATGCTTAATTATATTCTGTTCTGTTTTTTCCACAGCCATCACAGACTGAGAACTGAATGTGCGAACCCATGTTGCTAGATTGGCATGGTTGTGAGACTCATGTGGTATGTATGCATCCCAACAGCAGGGTTATTTTAGCATTAACAGTTATGACGCATTTGTTGGTTAATTATATAGTTGTATCAAATTGAGCATTAATTTCTCAACTGTAATAGCAAAGTTTGCATGCATTACTCTGGAGCCCAAAACAACAGCTCAGTATTAAAGAGTAGTCATGGGTTGTGCCTTGAAAATCCACAGTTCCCAAATATGCAATATTGTTAAGTTTTCATCAATATTGCGATGTAACGTCAGAGATCTAAAGTAGTGTCACAACTGACCTGCTCTAAACTGTAATCAGTATAATTGGAACATGCATATGTGCAATGTATGCACACAGCAAGGATTGCTTGCTGCAATCTGTAGTATATTGTACATCTGTTAGAAGCTGGGTAGTCTTAACAGTATTTGTTAGGCATTGGTAGTCTTAAAAGCAAAATTAATAAAACAGAGCCAAACAATTGTTCAATGCTTTGTATGTCACATATGAAGTTGCTAATGTTCTCCCTTTTTTCGCTCACCCCAAGCTACTCTTTCTTTTTTGTTTGTTTAATTTTTTTTTTTTCACCACAGCACAATGGGTTAGGCCTGTCTCATGGGATCCTCCTGCCCCCACTCAACTGCCCAAAAAATCTGCTGCATGACCTGGTAGCACCCCTTTTGCTGCCCTTACACTACCCAGCTCCTCAGGTAGTTCTGGTCTACAGGAAAGTCCAGTGGTTCCCTCCAGGAGCAGTGGCAGAGGTTGTGAGTTTATCACCTGCCATTAACTGCCAGGGTTGGTGTGGAGACTTGTGCACCACACAGTTGCTGGCAGTAGACAATGCGTGCCATCATTGTATTAAATAACACATGATGCAGACATCAGGCACTGCAGCCATCAGTGCAGTTAGGTGACAGGGATGATAGACCAGTGGGTGAGGATTCAGTTCTCACTGTCACCCAACTTGACATCCATGTGCTCGCAATGTGCCCACCCTCACCACAACCATGGTATTCACCTACCTCTTGTGTCCTTCACCATCCCTGTGTCTTGTCTTGTTTGTCTTGTCTGTGCAATTGCTTCCCCACCTGCCCAACTGACCTCACCCATGCATTCCTACAGCCCTTCCCCAATAGTCCTCACACTCTCCATAAAAAATAAATGGGCACGTGTTCCGCAAAATAAAAAGATTGTCCGATGCATGACTCTCCATTTCACACACGCATCTTCATGATACACTTGATTCAGTCCAATTCCCTATACAACAAACTGTGTTGTGGTCACTCCACTCTCTAGAGTGACAGTCCAAATTCAGCTACATTTTTGCATATATGTTCATTTTTTAATCATGTTTTATTCTTACATTCTAACATATTTAATTGCTTTCAGACTTCCTGTAGCTTTTCTGCATTTTCCCTTCTTTCATACTATGGTTTTCTTGTTTTCCTTGGTCTGGGTTACTTATGCCTAATGACTATCTACTATGAGCTCACAGCTGTGACTTCCTTTTCGGTTGTCCTCTTTCTTTGTACTCGGGGAAAATATGTAATATATTAAGAATTGAAGTACAGAACTTAGTATCTTCAAATTTAACTGCAGAAGGCTATCAGATGAAATTCAGTTTGTAAGAAACCCTTCAAAAACAAAGAAATTTGATGGTCATGAAAGCTTTCAAAGAAAACAATCTTGTTTATTGGTCTCAGTTGTTACATAAAGAGAATGCTCTGTCAGCTCAATATATATTAGATAAGTTTAATTCAAGTAAAGAACCATGGCTACACATTCTAAGCTGTACATAATATGTTGAAAGGAGAACAGAGATTATGCAACCAAGAGTAAAAAAATGTATCCCAAACTTTATTGATTTTTTTAATTATTCAAATTCAACAAAATTAGAAGGAAACAACATATTATTTAAAGCTATAGACAAGCAATCACCACTGCTCCAAAACACACAGTCTAAATAAACCAACGAAATTGTCTATAGAAAAAATGACTGGTGTTGGGGCTGATAGTTTTAATTGAATTAAATTAGACTGTCACAAATGTTTAGATATCGCTGTGCCCTTAAAAAATCTGTTGTAGTTAAATGCAGAAACCTGCAAGCTGTAAACTGTAGCAACTGGGTGCTATAAAGCATAGAACTTCTACAGTACCTTTGAAGTAGTATAATCGCAAGCCAAGGCTGTATTCACTTCACCGATATGGTGTGCGAGTATCAGACAAAGTCACCCAAACAGTATTCACTTCTTCAGTCGTCTCCTGTAAGCAGTATATCCAAATAGTAGCAAACAATAAAAAACAATCCAAATTCAGATACTTCCAATCCTTCTAGTGTTGTAATGAACGTACTACAAGTTAAACTTAATGAGTAAAACGTTTTATTGAGATAAACAAAATCGGCTAGCGCTTTCACCTGCTGGCTTCCTCAGGCCGTTAAAACATTACCAACATTAAAAGGCCTTATATAACCTTGTAAATTCAAAATCCCTGATGTCATATCCTGTTATTAAATGTATTGCTTAACACTACAATGATTTCCTTTACCAAACGTACTGTCGCTACTGCTAGTGCACATAGTCATTCATTAGTACATTACTCCATCTTCCAAGGTATAAAAAAGGAGTGCAGGCGAATTCCTTGTACCATATATTGTGAACATTAATATAGTGAAATATAAACAAGTTAGAAAAGTTAAAAATATATATACTTATTTCATTTAAAAACATCATTCATAAAGTACAAACGTGCATAAAGCATATATAGCACATACATATAGGTTTTTGTAACCCTCCGTTATTTATAATACACTCGTTGAGTAAACTAATACCTGCTATATGTTATTATAACTCCATATTACTCAATTGGTTAGGATTAATTCGCCAAACATTCATATATATTAAAATCCTAACTAATTAAATCATTTAAATTTAATGGTGTGATGAAATAAAACAGTCACACTGTCCTAGTTATTTAAATTTAACAGTTTAATAAAATGAAATAAAATAGAACTTGTGTTCCTTCGCAGGTTGCGATACTGAATTATATTAATAAAGTGCTGCCAATTTGTTTCTATCGCAGTGTTCTCTATTGTTTCCTTGAAAATCGTAGTAGAAAATTAATATAAATATATAACAATATTAAAATAAGGCAATTGAAATATAGACATAGATATGATTTAATAGCAATATAATCATTTCTATATATCCTTACTTATTCACAAATAAGAAAGTATAGGAGTGTAAAATGAAAGCATAACAAATTGGTTTATGGGCAGACGTTATAACTAGACATCTGACTTCGTAGCCATTTTTTATCTCAAACTACTATATGACACGTTTTAAATACAAAATTGCGCAATTAAAACTACAAGTTTTATTGCTACTTTAAACGTTCTGCTTATTAACATAGCGTGTGACTCACCAGTATATAAACTAAAAGGCTATGGTCACTTTTGGTATTCTATTATATATATTTTCACTCTAGGCTAGTTCTAACTTTAGCGACCCTTATTTGGACCATCGCGGCAACATATTTACTTACTAACACAGTGCTTGTCATACCAAAGTGTGACTTAAAAGGTTATGGACTCTCTTATAATATGCAAATACGTGTATGTGTTTACACTAAGCTAGTCCTAGCTGTTGCAACCCTTGTTTGTACCATCACTTACACTTATTTCATGCTATTCCGTAATAAAGTATATTTACTTACTACATAGTCATCTATTCTTGTAAATATTCATTGCGACTTTTTCAATAGGTGAACAAAGTTTATTACGCTAACTTCCTACCATTCATACAGGTGATATTATTTCATTTTCATTATTATATACGATTATAAATTCTACTAACTAGGCATGAGTACTCGAAGAACATGTTAGTAGTGAGTTATACCCTTTTGTCATATCTAAAGCACATATTATATTTTTACATAATGAAACATAATATTGTTAAATACATTAATCTGACATCAATGTCAATTATTAGTTCTATTATGAATTAGATTTAAAAATTCCTATAATATTCAGGTATAGGATATGTATGAAATATGTAATATATATATTTATTTATATATGTTTTATATATATATATATATATATATATATATATATATATATATATATATATATATATGTTAAAAATTACCAATTAAAATACTAATTAAAATAATTTAAGTGTATTTCTCTCTACTCAGTGAAAATACGTTGTACATCTATTTATGTTGTTATTGTAATAGATTATACATCAATTCATGTAGATTAACAAAATCATTTTTTAACATTATATATATGTGAAAAATATGTTTATAAACCTATTGTATAAAAAAAATTTTTCAGAGTGAATAGCAAGTAATTAATCTGATTCATTTTATAAAACCTCATCAAATAGTATGTAATAATTTATTATAATTCTTTATTAAAATTCTTTCTATTACTAATTATGTGTTGTATTAAGTTTGAATTTTGGGCGGCCACGGTGGTGCAGTGGTTAGCATTGCTGCCTCACAGCAAGAGGTTCTCCGGTTCGATCCTTGGCTGGGGTGCCTTCTGTGCGGAGTCTGCATGTCCTCCCTGTGGTCACGTGGGTTTCCTCCGGGTGCTCTGGTTTCCTCTTACATCCCAAAGACATGTTGCAGGTGGATTGGACACTCTAAATTGGCCCTAGGTGTGCGTGTGAGTGTGCCTTCTGTGGAAGGTTGGGCGCCGGGCTGGCAACTCGACACCGTAAAACTCCACTGCCATTCAATGTGCAGACAAGGTGATCCGCTGTGGCGACCCCTAACCAGGAAAAAGCCGAAAGAAGAAGAAGATTAAGTTTGAATTTTCAATCAATATATAATAATTCAAATTCTTTTAAGGCATATATATGCATTATTATTATTCAGAATAAATTGTGTTTTTCTAATGCAGAATGATTTTGGGGTATGTGTATGTTATTCATTAATCTAATAAAACTATTGCTAATAATTATTTGTGTTTTATATTTAATTTTCTAGCTTTTAATATGGGTTTGATTGGAATTCTATCAGTAATTTTTAAATCTAATTCATAATAGAACTAATTATTGACATTGATGTCAGATTCCTGTATTTAACAATATTATGTTTCATTATGTAAAAATATAATATGTGCTTTAGATATGACAAAAGGGTATAACTCACTACTAACATGTTCTTCGAGTACTCATGCCTAGTTAGTAGAATTTATAATCGCATATAATAATGAAAATGAAATAATACCACCTGTATGAATGGTAGGAAGTTAGCGTAATAAACTTTGTTCACCTATTGAAAAAGTCGCAATGAATATTTACAAGAATAGATGACTATGTAGTAAGTAAATATACTTTGTTACGGAATAGCATGAAATAAGTGTAAGTGATGGTACAAACAAGGGTTGCAACAGCTAGGACTAGCTTAGTGTAAACACATACACGTATTTGCATATTATAAGAGAGTCCATAACCTTTTAATTCACACTTTGGTATGACAAGCACTGTGTTAGTAAGTAAATATGTTGCCGCGATGGTCCAAATAAGGGTCGCTAAAGTTAAAACTAGCCTAGAGTGAAAATATATATAATAGAATACCAAAAGTGACCATAGCCTTTTAGTTTATATACTGGTGAGTCACACGCTATGTTAATAAGCAGAACATTTAAAGTAGCAATAAAACTTGTAGTTTTAATTGCGCAATTTTGTATTTAAAACGTGTCATATAGTAGTTTGAGATAAAAAATGGCTACGAAGTCAGATGTCTAGTTATAACGTCTGCCCATAAACCAATTTGTTATGCTTTCATTTTACACTCCTATACTTTCTTATTTGTGAATAAGTAAGGATATATAGAAATGATTATATTGCTATTAAATCATATCTATGTCTATATTTCAATTGCCTTATTTTAATATTGGTATATATTTATATTAATTTTCTACTACGATTTTCAAGGAAACAATAGAGAACACTGCGATAGAAACAAATTGGGAGCACTATATTAATATAATTCAGTATCGCAACCTGCGAAGGAACACAAGTTCTATTTTATTTCATTTTATTAAACTGTTAAATTTAAATAACTAAGACAGTGTGACAGTTTTATTTCATCACACTATTAAATTTAAATGATTTAATTAGTTAGGATTTTAATATATATGAATGTTTGGCGAATTAATCCTAACCAATTGAGTAATATGGAGTTATAATAACATATAGCAGGTATTAGTTTACTCAACAAGTGTATTATAAATAACGGAGGGTTACAAAAACCTATATGTATGTGCTATATATGCTTTATGCACGTTTGTACTTTATGAATGATGTTTTTAAATGAAATAAGTATATATATTTTTAACTTTTCTAACTTGTTTATATTTCACTATATTAATGATCACAATATATGGTACAAGGAATTCGCCTGCACTCCTTTTTTATACCTTGGAAGATGGAGTAATGTACTAATGAATGACTATGTGCACTAGCAGTAGCGACAGTACGTTTGGTAAAGGAAATCATTGTAGTGTTAAGCAATACATTTAATAACAGGATATGATATCAGGGATTTTGAATTTACAAGGTTATATAAGGCCTTTTAATGTTGGTAATGTTTTAACGGCCTGAGGAAGCCAGCAGGTGAAAGCGCTAGCCGATTTTGTTTATCTCAATAAAATGTTTTACTCATTTTAAGTTTAACTCATAGTACGTTCATTACAACACTAGAAGGATTGGAAGTATCTGAATTTGGATTGTTTTTTATTGTTTGCTACTATTTGGATATACTGCTTACAGGAGACACCTGAAGAAGTGAATACTGTTTGGGTGACTTTGTCTGATACTCGCACACCATATCGGTGAAGTGAATACAGCCTTGGCGTGCGATTATACTACTTCAAAGGTACTGTAGAAGTTCTATGCTTTATAGCACCTAGTTGCTACAGTTTACAGCTTGCAGGTTTCTGCATTTAACTACAACAGATGTTTTAAGGGCACAGCGATATCTAAACATTTGTGACAGCCTAATTTAATTCAATTAAAACTATCAGCCCCAACACCAGTCATTTTTTCTATAGACAATATTATTTAAAGCATTTAAAATAATAAGAATATAAGTACAATATGTAAAAGAATCATACTGGAATTATTTTAAAAAATATAAACAATTAATCCCCAAGTAAAGAAGGCAAGCAGTTAATTTTAAAATCATCTAAATTATCTACATATTCACTTAAATGGAAATTGTTCTCATGGAAATATATACATAGGTCATTTTACACACCACATAAAATGGAAATCATATCTAAAACTAGAATCACTTACTGGAGAGGTAAATTAGAAGGGAAAGATGATTGGGAGCATATATTTTTCAAGTGTGTTGAAATTAAATCATACCGGGATAAAGTTAATAATTTCTTACAAGCTTTATTCTCTGATAAATTTATATTGTCTAAATCCTTGGCTCTCTTTAATACTCCAGTACCTCAGTGTGTAGCAATGGTGAAATATCCAATTATGTGGAGTCTTCTGTCAATTGCAAGGAAAGTAATAACAAGGAATTGGAAAAGTGACAAGATCCCCCTCCTTCAATGAATTTAGAAACATTGCTTCTGAAGTTAGTCATTTGGAGATTATTACAATAAGATCAAGAACCACAAGAATTGCATCCTCATACAATTCATGAAAAGGGCTAAGTGAACTTTTAAACAAACAATGATTGTTTGAAGGATATATCTGTAAATATGCATACATATTTAATTGTGTGTTAGCAGACACCCTTTGTAAATAGTTGTGTTATTTGTTGCTTATATGTTTTTCTCCTTTATCGACAAGAAAGTGCATTCATTTTCTACTTTATCTGATAGTAACATAGTTATTTCATTCTTATTGAGTTTTTATTGTTGTTAATTTTTAAATCCTAATAAAATATTATCAGAAAAAAACAAATAAATTGAAGGGTTTATAAAGATTAAATCATTTAATTTTTGTTATTACATGAAGCTGTATGATAATGTCACTTTTTTTTTACTTCTAATCCCACCAAAACACCTCTTGTCCTCTGGCTAATCCCTTCATTACCCCTTTGGCCCATGTGGCTACCCCAGCATACCTCACAATTGTACAGATTATCACAGAATGTCAAGATTTTGCCTCATATTTTTGGTCCATTTTTCATAAAATTGTGGTTTTCTGCCAAACTGGTGGCAAATCATTAATGACTGAAGTTAAAAAAATAATGACAGACATTTGGATTTCAGACTTCACACTATTCAGAAAATTCTTGCTAATGTAAAACCTGTCATTCTATCAACTTTCTAAGTTTGTAAGAAATGCTCAGTGTTAATATAAGGTCTCATTCTAGCTCCCTAAAGAGCAACTTAAGCAAATTAGTAAAGAGCTCAATGGAACCACTGAGAAACACTAGGAAGCACAGAGCTCTATATGAAATTAAAATAGCCACTGAAACAAAAACTAACCACAAATCTTGCCTTAACTGTGTCAGAAGGTTAAGGACTAACACAAAGCAATAATCAGAGATGGTCCACAATAGCACTGCCCACACTGACCTAAAAGAAATGCATAATGTCCTCACTGGTAAATTTAGTGCAGATTTTACTCCACCCAGTTATAACTAAAGTCCACAGTTCCAACCATATCCTGTAATTACTAGTAACCAAGTCCTCTCAGCCCTATCAAACCCTAATAACACCTCTTCCACAGCCCCGATAATATACATGGTTGTCTGATTATCAGAACTAAGTAAGGCCTCTCAATCAATTGGTTACTTCCTTAAAGCTTTGAAATACACATTGTAATGCCACTATACAAAGGTGGCACAACCATGGATCCATTGTTACATTGTCTCAGGATGCTCATTTCAACTAATCTTGCTACAGAGGCAGTTGAAATGTGCAAATCCATGATGACAGATCCATATTAATTAAGGCTGAAGACAGAGTAGTCCTTATGAGGATTGGGATTGATTCACTGACATATTATCAGTCCAAAATGAATTAATCTAAATCTACACATGAGGAGCAATGTACCTCTTAGCACAAACCAGGGTCTCCTTCAGAAACAACTGGCTATCAAGTACACTAGGAGTTCATGGAGAAGGTCAGATAGAGAAATTTAAGTTTCTGAGTGCTGTTATCGATACTCTGCACAGATAAGCACCTGCACAAATGAGGGTAACTGATAGCAACATAGAAATGTTAAAAATATTCAAATGAGCACATTGGCTAATACACAATACTACATTCCAAGGTTCTACAGTAATCAGAGACCTAGAAATTGTTAAGTTCTTTCCATACTCTCGCAATAGTATACATCAAGACACTTAGTCAGGTTTCAGTAAATAGCTAGAATAGGTGCAGAGTTGTGACATTGTTGGTTCTTTTCCTGGGTATAGTTTTCATCAGTTGTGCTCATTACTTAGAATGCCAGTACTGGTCTTGTACCATCATTTCATGAAAATGTGATTTGAGTAGGAGCCGCAAATCCATAGCCATTATTTCTAGGAGCATTGTCTTCAGTCTTCTTCCCCTCATAGGGAAGTATGTACCAAGCACTGGATTTTGTATAAAAAAGCATCTTATGACTATTCATAATGATAACTGCACGACTTAGTAAATTATTCTCTCCTTTTTACTTGTTTTATATCATACAGCATCAGCATCCAAACTGCCATGTGGTGCAAATACTTCCTATCCAAAGTGTCTTTTACTATAAATTTGTACTACCTCCTTTGCATCACCAGATGACTCTTGCAAGTCTCCTTTGTCCCTCACTGTTTGTTATTGATCTCCCTAGTGGCATCCACATTTCCAGTAATTTATATGCAGTTGACATGTATTGAGCTGGCCTGTCCCCTGCATATTAATCATACAAAAAAGACACTAGAAAAAGACCTCACCTCTCCGTATAAGCAGCCATTAAACATAGTCAAATATTTAATATCAGAAAGACCAAAGCTATGCTGCTTGGTTCTCCACACAAACTCTACAAATACTTTTCCAACTTGGCCACATACTTTGACAAAAATATGATTCTAGAAATGTCTCCTTAATACATAAACTCGGCATATGCAATAGGCAGTCCTGAATTTCCAAAACCAAACTCAGATCACAAAATCCAAAGGAAATAAACTTCTCTTCAGGGCAAGAAAACTATCTCACTTCCTCAGCCTCACAGCTAGGGCCACAATAGCTAAAGAAGTCCTGTTTCCTCAACTGGGATATGGAAAAATAATAAAACAAAGAACTAACACTCCCAGCAATGTTAAAACACTACATTAAAGCAAAATAAGGTGACCCAGTATAACTTGCAGTTTATTTGAAAGTTGACGGTTTTGTTTCACGCAATATTATAGAAATTGATCTGAATTAAAGAATATATTATTTCCTTCCTATTGAATACTTAACAACAACAAATCATGTAATACAATCATACAATACTAACACATCACTTAAAACACACCCGGGTGTATATTACATTATCGAATTTTTAAAAGTTCGAACGTCAGTTGGTCAAAGCCATATGATCAAACTTTTAAAAGTTCGAAAAGCAAAAAAAAAAAAAAAAACACCTAACCGTTTTAAGCAGGGGGAGCAAGCCTCCCTGCACCCCCCCCTCTTTATATAAACCATCTCCGAGATCGCACTACAGTGCAGGAAAGGGAAATCTTCCTATTCTGCACTGTATGGAGATCTCCATTGAAACATTCAAACTTTTAAAAGTTCGATCATATGGTGTAGAACATACGACATTCGAACTTTTAAAAGTTCGATAACATAATATGCAACCACTTAAAACATGTTCTCAGTATTGAATTAATAAAAAATATTAATAAAAACAAGTCCATAAAAAGACTTGATACATCACAGCTTATATTCATGAAAATAAAAATAAAATATTTGAAAATGTGTATTACCTGTATTTAAAAATGTTAAAATTTTAATAATATGCATTTGTAGAAGCATTCTTCTTAATTGCTAAAATTAAAAACAGATATTTCTTAACATAACATTAGCATATTTAATATGCATAACACATATGTCATTAATATAACCAAATTAAAATCATAATTTAGATGCCCTTATAGTCAACACAATATTAATGGATAATTTGTCATTAATTCCATGGGTACTGATGCATCCAGCAGGATTTTCCAGTACAGATCTCTGTATTCAAAGCTGGCTTGGCATGTATTCTCTTTGGTAAAACAAGGAGTGTGTAAGGTAAAACAATTGTAAAGGCATTAAGCTCTGAGTGGTTTTGATCACTTGGCATCGTATGACATAGTTTAGAAACTTGTAAAGGCATTTTTTTTTTTTCATTTTCATCCTTTGTTGTCCAGGTTAGTCCCTCTTGGCTAGTGTTTTCTTTTCACTGGAAATACAAGGTTGTATTTATACTACTCGGGAAATTTGGCCAGGCATTGGGGAATTTCCCCCCTACTCATTTGGGTAGGTGCCATGGGATCTTTTACATCCACCTAAGTTGCTATCAACTCAAGCAGGTGGAACTTTGGTTTAATGTCTCATCCAAAAGATGATGCACTCAGGAGTGCAGCACCCCTCCACTCCCTTACACTACACTGTAGTGTCAGCAAACCACCTACCTGGTGTGGGAATGGAACTGACAGTCTTCTGCATCAAAGTAGAGTGTGATGCCTGTTGCCCCCACTGACACTTGTTCATCAAGAAAATCCCAGTTCTTATACAATATCAGTTGATGTTCTTACATTCACCACTGTAATATTCATTACATTAGGGATTTCCTGCTGTGGAAGCCAGTCGTCTGGCCAGTCTACCAAAATCTACTGTTGCTTTAAGGTAAATCCCATATGTAATGAATAGTGCAGCAATGAAGGCAAAGACATCTACCATTATAGTAAGATATTACACAACTGTACTTTCCTGGCTGATATATAGTTCACGTCAAAGGCTGAGTCAGTGATTTCAGGATCTGACATTACTTTTAACAAACAAGTAAACATTATTACACACAACACAGTGCCTCAGCATAAATGTTAACTTTTCAGCATTCCATACTTGACGCTTCTTAAGAATTCGCAAGGCTACATGGGTTAGTCAATATAATTAATAACATTCTTTTCTGAGCAAAAAGGCAGAAATCTGATATGTGTCTAGTAAACGTGCTTGATGGTTGAGATCATAAGTTATAAAGCTTAACATGTCCTTATGCTAGATCAATGTGACCTGTCTGAAATGCATGTGTGAAGTCTTAACTGCAAATGTCAAATGCTGAGAAATTCAGAGCTAGTGAGAACATACCAAAAACCTACTAACAGATAACCTATTAGACATTATTTTGACATTGTGCAGTATCTCTCCAGGTTTATCCCTTATTTGTCAGATATCATAATACCACTAAGGACAACAAGATGCATGATTGCGGTGGGCAGTAAAACAAAACAAGTGTTTTGAATTGCTTAAATTTCCATCTTTACAACACCATTTATCAAGTCCCGTGATGTAATTAGACTTACAACCTTCCAAGTTGATGAGTGTTTGTAAGTTGAAGGTGTGGTGCTTTTTTTCAGAGGGATGAATAAAAATCTATATATGCAGATTAATAGAGGCACAAACATGCTATAAACATAGCCTTTAAAAAACATCCCATTATTAAATTTATAGCAAAAGACTGTAAGTGAAATCAAAGTAAAAACCAATTCAAACATCTTTGGAAAACCATTTACACAAAGCAACAACACATCTACAGAATTTATTATTATTTGTACAGAATATGACTTGCTAGTTCAATACAAACCTGCAAAAGTTATACATTTTTCTGATAGTCTCAGCACAATATATCTAACTTGATGCAAAAGAGTATTGCAGGGAAAGATGTGGTAGTGTTATAAACAGTACCATATTTACCAATGTCAGCAGTAAAAAAAAAAAACTAAAAGAATAAAATATTTGTTCCTGAGCTGCCCAAATGTTTAATTACTACATGTTGGTATTATGACCAGATTGCCAGATGATGTGAAATCACTGCATCTTTTCATCAAACCATAATTATCATATTAAGATGATTTTGCATGTATCCAAGCATTACTTATCACAGGTAGCAGGGTAATTGTTATTAGACAGTTATGTGAGAGAATGCTATCGGACCTTGGTATAAGTAAGTGCAAGGAAATAGCTCATAATGTCAGATACTGACCAAACAGGATTGTGTAAATACAGCAGTATGTGCAAAACCGTGAAGTTTGTTGTACGTCTGAGAATCAAAATCAGAAGTTGGAGTTTATACCACATGGCATTGCTTCCTAGCCTTTGCTGAAAGGAGCAGTATATATATATATATATATATATATATATATATATATATATATATATATATATATATTGTAGTACAAAAAATGTATATTTATAGGTTCATAGGTAAGTACTAGGCTATCTGCCTGACGGCATATGTAAGCCTAGCCAGAATGTGTTGGCTTTTGCTGCCCCCTTAGATATGTTCCCTGTGCCTATGTCCAGCAGAGCCATTAGTTCCCTGTACCTCTGTCCAGCAGGGCCACTGCAGTGATCCCCAGGGTAAATTTTCTGTTTCCCATCCACTCGTCAAGGTTTCTCTTGAAGAGTGCTAGTGAGGGACTCTGCCTAATGTAGATTGGAATCCTGTTCCAAAGCATGGGCGGAGTCTCTTGGACAGGAATCTATCCCTCCAGCAAGTCCTATTTATTATTATGGTGAGGTTTAGATCCCTAGAACGTGTGGTTCTCGGGGATTTTTTTTTTTTAGGTGGAGCATGTCCATCAATTTTCGGTTGTACATGGCCTTGTATGTCAGGCAGAGATCACCTCTGAGTAGGCAGTATGCAACCGAGTACAGCTGGAGTTTCATCAGTCAGGTTGCATAGGGCATCTGTCTGAGGCCAGTAATCCTCTTGGTGAGGTACTTCTGTGGTCTTTCCAGCTGTTGCAGGTGTCTTGTAAGGTACATCCCAAATGGGGCATTGTACTCTATGATGGGTTTGATGAGTGATGAGTAGAGGGGCACAATAACCTCTTTTGTTCTAGATGCGAACCCTTTTGTGATTAGGTGAGCCACATAAAAGGATTTTCTAAGCACCTTGGCAATATGATTATCAAAGGAGAGATTACTATTGACTTGGGTCCCCGGATCCCTTATTTCATTTTCTGTATTTAGTCCTGTATCTGGATTGCTATTCAGAATTCACTGAGGTAATCAGTTTTTGATATGATATTAAAAGTTAGTTTGTTACATTCTGTAATCTATTTCCACAAGTCATGGAACATTCATAGAGATAATATCTGAAAATCTCCCTCAGTTTTAACTCACAAATCACATAACTTTGAAAGGAATGGGAATTGAGACACATTATTTAAAGGTGTAGATATCCTCAGGAAAACGGCCAAGTTGAAAGAATATTCTGGACTAAAAGGTTGAGACACTCTGACTCAAGAAATCATTCTTTGTCCATCCTCAACTACTAATAGTCTTCAGTAGAGTCTGTAGTCCAGATTTTAAAGGTCACTGACTTAAATCCAAGTTACTCACATTTTTCTTTTTTGCTAGTTTGCTAGTGCAGACATTATGCTATTGAGTTACTGCAAGAGAGAGAGGTAAGAGAGACATTTTTTTTTTTATTTTTACTAGTCTCTGAGTGCTCTTAATATCTTGAGAAAAGGAGAAGGAGTAACACTGAATAAATATTTTCCTGCAAATTTAAGAAATAAACTGCCTTTGCAAGCTACTGGTTAGGCATTGAGTCACATTGAAATCTTATTACAACTCTCAGACATGCAAATCTATTTCAGGAATATGCATATCTACATTATTGGATATTCAGAGTTATAAAGTTATCTCTTTGCCTAACTCAGACATTGAAAGGATTGTTCAAGGATCAACTTATAAACAACTGCCTATATCTGACTCTGAGTCTCATCTGAATTGTTTTACAAAACAAGATGTGAAAATAAATGCTTATCACATTTCCATCTTAAACCTTCTTTCTCCTGCTATATTAGTTAGAGTAATAAAATCAGTGGCTGTCCTAAAACAAGTAATGACTGCAAAAATTCAACACTCGGAAGGCCAATCAGAACACCATTCTTATACGGTGATTGTACATAATTAAGAAAATATATCCACCTGGTTAAAATGGATTTCTATGAATTACTCACATGACTTACATAGTGAGCTCACAACAACAAACCAAATAAAACAACAAGGACCGAGAAGACCTCACAGCAGAATACTGCAATAAATAACCTTTATTGTAAAAAGAAAATTAAGCCCTTTCATATGTTACTATAATGGACTTCATCAGAAAAAATACATTATTTACTTTAAGAAAAAACAACAATGAAAAGGGATTTGATTGTAATGTTTATCATAAGCCCACTTATTTAAATTTGTTACTTCATTTTGAACTTTGCACCCTTTACACCAGAAAAAATGCTTTGGTGAAAGGGCAATGTGTAAGACTGGCCCAGATGATATCTAGTGAGTTGAGTATCAATTTGAAATGAGAAAGTTGATGGATATGTTTAGTAGAAGGGGTTATCCTGATACTCTTCTATCAAACATTTTTAATGAAGTGGAGTTAAAGAGAAGGACAAGCCATTTTGTACTATTATTAGGTAAAAAGGATATGCTTGCCATAGGTCTATATTAGTAGTTTGAATGCACAATTGTCCGAACGCCGTAACATTGAACTGGGAGGTTTGAAATATCAAAATTGCAAAGCTGTGGAAAACCACATTTTTTCTCAGGGAAAAAATTTGGTGGGCCGTTTCCACAGCTTTGCTATTTCATCCACTATGGTGTGATCTTGGAGTTGGTATATTTAAGTAGGGGGAGTGTGGGGGAACAGCCCCCCATGTTGGGGGGTGTGGGTGGGTGAAGCCCCCCACATTAGGAGCAGTTTGAAGTGTATGTGTGTTTTTTGGATTTGTACCGGAACAGTGTTTTTTTTTCCCTAGAAAAAAAATCACTGCTCTGAGTGTTCAAACATACTGCATTTCGAACTTCCAGGATCGACATTTCCATAGTTGAACTTATTGCAGTTCAACTATGTGATATAGACCCGCTTGCCATTAGTAATTCTAGTAATAACAAGAGCAGTAATAGTAATATTTGTCAGCCATTTAATAGGCTCTTACTTTAACCTACACTAGCAACTTCCATGACCTTAGATCTATTGTGGAGAAGAACTGAATGATTTTTGGGATCAATAATGAATATACAGCTATTGTGGGGTCAAAACCAGTTATTGTTTATAAAAAAGATCTTAGCTTTAAAATTAAATTGGAAAGACCAGGTTTGTTAAGTCAGGAGGGTAAGATGTTAAAGTGTGGTAATTGTACTCAGTGCCAATACATCCTTCAGGGGTCCACCTGTTTTGTAGAAGGTTATGGAGAAACAAAATTGTATGATAGATTTTATTGTGGTAGTTAATGAGTAGATTATTTGCCTCAATCTGGATTTTGCACAGCATTTTATATAGGAAAGACCAATCTTAGTTTAAGATAAAGGATTTATCATCATTTATACGATATAAAGAATAAAGATGATAGAAATGCCTTGTTTAAGAATTTGAAAGGGAATCCCACATACAAGTGTAAGCTTATTTTAATAGATCAGGTTGACTTGGGACAGCGGGGTAACTCAGAGATGATTATTTAGAGTTTTTAGAATTCAGGTAGCAGCTGAGAACTAATGAGACTGTTTCTATTAGTAGCATTTTCAAAATTAGAAGCTTATTACTTTTTTCTTGATACGAAGGACTTTTTTATTATGGAAACATAAACTCATAAGGTTTTATAGTATTGTGGGTAGTAACAGAGGGTGGTGTTTTTACTTAACTAATTTAATATTTAATAAACAACAAATGGATTTTAAATAAGATTATTTTTAACATTTATACACATGAATATTTGTTCTATTGATTTTTATATGTTTATTGCGTCATCTGCAACATTTTTTAGTAAGTGGTTTGGTGCAATTGCTTTGCTGTTATATTGTGTACTCTAGCTTGTTCATAAGGAAACCATGGTTATTGTTTTAGTTACTTAATTATTTAATTACTCAATTAGGGGAGGGTTTACTGGGGTATTTACACTGTGTGTACAATTTGTTATTTGTTCTGATGAAGTCCATTACATTAACGGATGAAAGCACTTAATGTTTTTTTTTTTTTTTTTACAATAAAGGTTATTTAGTGCAATATTCTGCTCCAAGGTCTTCTCCTTCCCTGTTGTTTTGTTATTTGACTTACATAGTGCAGAGACAGGTTATAGTTTATCTATAAATCATGTATGTAAATCATAAAAGTACAGATATTATATATTTCCTCTAAAATAAGGGAGACATACCTCTCAAGTGTCCAGAGATTTGCAGAATATCCAGATTTTTGGTCTCATATTTTTGGTCTGCTGCTCATAAAATGTGTGGTTTTCTGGCAAATCACTGAGGAATGAAGGTACTAAATAATAACATACATTTCACTTTCAGACTTCTTATTCTTCAGAAAATGTATGCCAATACATATTCTATTATTCTATCAAATCTCTAAGTTTATAAGAGCAAAATTTTAAAATGTGTCCCTATTTTTGGGCCTTTTCCCCCATTATTTTAGACTTTTTCCAGATTTCTTGTGCTAGGGCGTTGAGAGGTATGAAGGGGGTATCACACACCTAGTACATTGGAACTGAGTAATGTGTGCTTAACAGAATTAAAACTAAGTAACAGTGTGTGACATGAACAGAGAGTGAATACCAGTCTTCAGGAAAGACTGTTTTAGAAGTAGTTATCTGTGTGCATGTGTCTTCCTTTCGCTTTCATGACAATGTGTGTTTTCAAACCAATATGCATACTGGACAGATATGTACTTTTTAAACACACTGCATCTACAGGCTCAGAGGGAGAATAGAGTCTCTCTATCATGAAATTCAACTCACAAGGGATTTAAAGTCTTCTAAATGCTCTTAGGTGAAGAATTCCTTTTAGCAAGCCCCTTAACAGTGGGTTCTGAAGCTGTTCATAAAAAGGTTGTTATACTGTCCATAAAAAAGATTATTATACAAGTATAGACTGCTGAAACATGAACTTTGATACAGGAATATGTTGCATAATCATCAAATAAATGTTTTAGATAGCCCAATAATCTTGACACTGGACAATTCAAAGATGTAGGTTTGAGATACTGCCCAAGAGATAACTCTATTATTTGGTCCCCTTAGACCTCATTGTTACCATCTCAAACCCCAGTACCCCACCCCCAGTACCCAACTTCCATCAGGCCTACCAGCTACTCAGAGGGTATCCTGAGAGAATCAGCTCCTCTGTTTTTTTTTATTATTGTATTTATTTATTTTTTTATGACCTAACCGCTTTGCTTTCCCCGCCTCATTGGTTTTATGTTCAAAGGCAACTTCCCTCTTAGGCCATGTCCCCTTAGCGATTGCATAAAAAATTAGCCTTCCCAGCTGATCATCAGTTGCCTCAGCTGCTAATCAAACCCAGAGAAGCCAGGCCACAGTCAGGACTTTATCCCTCTCACCCACCAAAAAACAGCTGTTTTACACTATGTGTAGGATTTTCCTGTTAGGTTTTCGAGATTACCTTTGTATAAAAGATATTTAATACTCGAGTAGAAAATTATGCTCCTCTAAGGAATCAAAATTATACCTTCTGATCTGCCAAATTCAAAGTTTTGAGAGTGTTCATCATACCCTGCCCTGTTGTTGTGTCATTAAGGACATTGTTTAGTGGCACAAAGCACAGTTGTAAAACTACAGTGCTCATTGTCATGGAATACCACAAATGTATTGGCTAGTCTTGTGCTATGAGAATTAAACTGGCCTCATCTTATTCTGCTTTCAGCAGTACTTTCTGAATCAGAAGAAATGGAGAAAAGCATACCATAAAGTTTGATCCCATAAAAAATAAAAAAACTCATCCTTCCAAATGTCTCATGAGAAATGATGGAAAAGGAGATTGTATTTCCTCTTTGTTGTGTTGTACAGTAAGTGTGTATACCTCTAAGATGCCTCATCTCTATATGGCCTAAAACATTTGAGGCAACAGTTTCCATTCATGTGCCAAAGTGACCTTTATACAACAATGCCCACTTTCAAATCTAGAATGTCCCCTTGTATACCTGGAAGGGATAATTCAGTTACTCTTGTCTATGTACCACCCATGGCATTATTCATACTGATACTAAGGCATAGTGGAAGGTTGTCAGGGCTGTAACAACACATGAAAATTGATTTCATTTCCTTCAGGGTTAGGTCAAGTGATGTTTCTTGTTGAGATCAGTTGTCCTACATAGACATGCTGTTGAAGTATGCTTCCAGAAACCTACTCTGAAAAATCTTCTGTTAGATATTGGATTTTGGATGGAGTATATGATGTCATCCTGATGGAAAAGTTTGCAATGTGTGTGTGTCTACCACAGATATTTTTTTATATGTTGGGAAATGTCCAGTAGATCTCTGGACTTGCTGCACAAATTTCTAAGATACCGTTGTATTGTAATCACGTGTATTCTTGCATAGAACAATAGGAGTATGCAAAAAGATGTTTGCTATTGGGCTTTTACAGATTATCTTGTTGTAATGGCATGATGCTGAGACAGTTCCATCAGGATTTTCTAAATCTCGTTTTCATTATTCTGAATAGAGAAAACTTGCATGAGCACTGAATCTGTGGCTGTCCCCAGCAGCATTGCTAATGGAACAATCCAGTGATTCCTTTTTAACCTGCTAATTATTAAGCCAAAATCTTATTAAATAGAAATGTTAAATTAACAGCCCTGTTTGAAATTGGAGCAAGCCTTCTCAATCTCTCATGCTTGAAGCGTTGCTACTGCAATACCTTCCTTAATATAACATCATTTAAAAGTGCAAAATCTTAGGAAAAAATATCTTTTATATATATTTCAATTACACGATTCACAACTTCCCGGTCCCAAGCCCGGATAAATGGGGAGGGTTGTGTCAGGAAGGGCATCCGGCGTAAAAATTTTTCCAAATCATACATGCGGACAACAGTGCAGATATACATACCGGATCGGTCGAGGCCTGGGTTAACAACAACCACCACCAGTATTGTTGGCCAACAGGGTGCTAGTGGAAATTGGGCTACTGTTGGCCGAAGGAGGAGAGGAGGGGGAAGGCATGCCCAATGGCAGGTAAAGGCTAGGACTGTGATAGTGAGGGTCGGAACTTTGAATATTGGCAGTATGACTGGTATAGGTTGAGAGCTAGCTAATATGATGGACCGAAGGAAGGTTGGTATATTGTGTGTGCAAGAGACCAGATGGAAGGGGAGCAAGGCTAGGTGTATCGGATGCAGGTTTAAATTGTTTTATCATGGTGTGGATGGGAGGAGAAATGGCATAGGGGTTATCCTGAAGGAACAGTATGCTGAGTGTTTTGGAGGTGAAAAGAGTGTTGGATAGAGTGATGTTTATGAAGCTGGAAATTGATGGTGTAATGTTGAATGTTGTTAATGCATATGCTCCACAAGTTGGGTGTGCGAAGGATGAGAAAGAAAAACTCTGGAGTGAGTTGGATGAAGTGGTGATGACTGCACCCAAGGGTGAGAGACTGGTGATTGGAGCAGATTTCAATGGGCATGTTGGTGAAGGGAACAGAGGGGATGAGGAAGTGATGGGTAGGTATGGTGTTAAGCAAAGGAATGCAGACGGTCAGATGGTAGTGGATTTTGCGAAAAGGATGGACATGGCTGTGGTGAATACATATTTCAACAAGAGGGAGGAGCATAGGGTGACATACAAGAGTGGAGGAAGATGCACACAGGTGGATTATATCTTATGTAGAAGGGCCAGTCTGAAGGAGATTGGAGAATGTAAAGCGGTGGCTGGGGAAAGTGTAGTTAGGCAACATAGGATCATGGTTTGTAGGATGACATTGGTGATCAAGAAGAGGAGGATGAGTGTGAGGGCAGCACCAAGGATCAAATGGTGGAAATTGAAAAAGGGTAATTATGAGGTGGAGTTCAGGGAAGAGTTAAGACAGGTACTGGGTGGCAGTAAAGAGTTACTGAATAGCTGGGTAACTACAGCAGATCTAGTAAGAGAGATGGCTAGAAAGGTGCTTGGTGTGACATCTGGAAAGAGGAAGGAGGACAAGGAGACCTGGTGGTGGAATGAAGAAGTACAGGAGAGTATACAGAGAAAGAGGTTGGCGAAGAAGAAGTGGGATTGTCAGAGAGATGAAGAAAGTAGACAAGAGTATAAGGAGATGAGGTGCTTGGCAAAGAGAGAGGCGGCGAAGGCTAAGGATAAGGCGTATGAAGAGTTGTATGAAAGGTTGGACACTAAGGAGGGAGAAAAGGACCTGTACCGATTGGCAAGACAGAGGGATCGAGCTAGTAAAGATGTGCAGCAGGAAAGGGTGATAAAAGATAATGAGGGAAATATACTCACAAGTGAGGAGAGTGTGTTGAGCAGATGGAAAGAGTACTCTGAGGGGCTGATGAATGAAGAGAATGAGAGGGAGAGAAGGTTGGATGATATGCAGATAGTGAATCATGAAGTGCAGTGGATTGGCAAGGAGGAAGTAAGGATAGCTATGAAGAGAGTGAAGAATGGAAAGGCTGTTGGCCCAGATGACATACCTGTGGAAGCATGGAGGTGTTTAGGTGAAATGGCAGTGGAGTTTTTAACTAGATTGTTTAATGAAATCTTGGAAAGTGAGAGGATGCCTGAGGAATGGAGAAAAAGTGTTTTGGTACCGATTTTTAAGAATAAGGGTGATGTGCAGAGCTGTAGTAACTACAGAGGGATTAAAATGATCAGTCACAGCATGAAGTTATGGGAAAGAGTAGTGGAAGCTAGGTTAAGAAGGAATGTGATGATTAGTAATCAGCAGCATGGTTACATGCCAGGAAAGAGCACTACAGATGCAAAGTTTGCTCTGAGAATATTGATGGAGAAGTACAGAGAAGGTCAGAAGGAGTTGCATTGTGCCTTTGTGGACCTAGAGAAAGCATATGACAGGGTGCCTAGAGAGGAGTTGTGGTATTGTATGAGGAAGTCGAGAGTGTCAGAGAAGTATGTAAAAGTGGTACAGGATATGTACGAGGGTAGCATGACAGTGGTGAGGTCTGCGGTGGGAGTGATGGGTGCATTTAAGGTGGAGGTGGGATTACATCAAGGATCAGCTCTGAGCCCTTTCTTATTTGCAATGGTGATGGACAGGTTGACAGACAAGATCAGACAGGAGTCCCCATGGACTATTATGTTTGCAGATTACATTGTGATCTGTAGTGAGAGTAGGGAACAGGAGGAGGAGACCCTGGAGAGGTGGAGATGTGCTCTAGAGAGAAGGGGAATGATGGTCAGCAGGACTAAGGAAGAATATATGTGTGTGAATGAGAGGAAGGCTAGAGGAATGGTGAGGATGCAGGGAGTAGAGGTGGCGAAGGTGGATGAGTTTAAGTACTTGGGATCAACAGTTCAGAGTAATGGTGAGTGTGGAAGAGAGGTGAAGAAGAGAGTACAGGCAAGATGGAGTGGGTGGAGAAGAGTGTCAGGAGTGATTTGTGACAGACATGTACCAGTAAGAGTGAAAGGGAAGGTCTACAAGAGGGTAGTGAGACCATCTATGTTATATGGGTTGGAGACAGTGGCATTGACAAAAAGGCAGGAGTCAGAGCTTGACGTGGCAGAGCTGAAGATGTTAAGATTTGCACTAGGTGTGACGAGGATGGACAGGATTAGAAATAAGTATATTAGATGGTCACCCCAGGGTGGAAGGTTTGGAGACAAAGCCAGAGAGGCAAGGTTACGTTGGTTTGGACATGTGCTGAAGAGGGATGCAGAGTATATTGGGAAAAAGATGCTAAGGATGAAGCTGCCAGGTAACAGGAAAAGAAGAAGGCCTAAGGTAAGGTTTATGGATGTGGTGAGAGAGGATATGCAGGTGGTTAGTGTGACAGAGCAAGATGCAGAGGACAGGAAGAAATGGAAACAGTTTATCCACTGAGGCGACCCCTAACAGGAGCAGCTGAAAGAAGAAGAAGAAGATTCACAACTTAAAAAGGGATTAAGGAATTGGTATCAGCAATGTTACTAACAGTGAAAGAGTTATGAAGGACTTCTTGTAATTTATTGTTACTTTGCAGAGTGTGAAATGATACAGCTGTCTGATTAATGTGCTGTGCCCCTGATTCTGCTTTCTTTGCAAGTATAAGGCAATTCTCCAGATGAGGGGAAGATGGTAATACTTTGCTTTCTAAGATGTGCTGGATCCTGAATGATCACAGATGATACCAACATAGGTACCTAGAAAGATGCTGCTGGAATGCTCTCTTATATCACTTCTTAAACTGCTACAAATTTGCTGCTGGCATGCCATTTTACAGCACTGCTTAACTGCTACAGAGTTGCTGTTGGCATGATCTCTTACAACACTTCTTGAACTGCTACAAAGTTGCTGCTGGCATGCTCTCTTACAGCACTTCTTAAACTGCTACAGAGTTGCTGCTGGCATCCTCTCTTACAGCACTTCTTAAATTGCTACAGAGTTGCTGCTGGCATGTTATCTTACAGCACTGCTTAAGCTGCTAAAATGTTGCTGTTGGCATGCTATCTTATAGCACTACTTAATCTGCTAGAAAGTTGCTGCTGGCTTGCTATCTTACAGCACTGCTTCAGCTGGAAATAATATTATTGGTGCTACTGATAAAGAGTAAAAGTGAATGTCCTTTGAATCTTAATACCTTCTTCAACAGGTGTTCGAACTGGAAGAGTTATTTGTTTAAGTTCTTTCTCTGCTTCTCTTTCTCTGACAAAACATTTTTTATTAAGCAAAAAAAAGATTGTAAAAATACACAATGCAGGAATGTGATTTTATAAGCATCTATCATAGAAAACAATTTAAAATGAAACTAAGGTGAGGTCATCATTTCATAATTTAAGACTATCCCTGGGATTTAGCAAGTCTAATATTGATGGGGACACTTTAGCCTGGAATATTTCTACTTCTCATTAAGCCATATCAAGTTCAGACACTTCCCTGCTGCTTTTCCCCCATATGGGGTGTTTTCAGTGTGGATATTGGTCATATAGGTGAAGCCACATAATACTTCATCAATCTGAGGTAGTAGCTAATGCTAATTAGCCATATACTCTACCCAGAAATGTCTGCAGCTTCCATGCATTGCTCAGCTGAGTAAAGGTCTAATTTAAGAGGAAATATTTGCCACTATAAAAATATGGTGATCACCCATTTATTCTTATCAGAGTTCTCACAGTGCAGGAAAGTTCAGCAAAGATGTGGGGATGGGGTAGTGTTATTGTGTGTGTATCTCTGTGGGCATGTATGTTTCTATGTAGACGCATGAAGCAGGCTGTATGAATGCGCATTTGTGAGTAAGTGTGTGTGCAGGTACATAAGTAAGTGCTTCCATTAGTTTGAACAAGTGTGGATGTGCTTACTTATGGTAATTTGCTGTGAATTTTTGTGAGGGAATGCCTGAGAGTGTGTGTGTGTGTGTGTGTGTGTGTGTGTGTGTGTGTGTGTGTGTGTGTGTGTGTGTGTGTGTGTGTGTGAGAGTGTGTGTGCGTGTGTGCATGCATGTGTGTGTGTGTGTGTGTGTGTGTGTGTGTGTGTGTGTGTGTGTGTGTGTGTGTGTGTGTGTGTGTGTGTGTGTTCATGTGTGTGTAATGAGGTGCATTTCTAAAACAATGCATGAACCACTAGAGAGAACACTAGCACTGTTTGGTCTGACAGTGCAAGTGTTTGATTCCGAGACATGGTAATGAGCTGATAATAATGTCTTTCTCATTGCAGTGATACCCATTTCTGACATTTTTCTGCAGTCATACTAATTGATGAATTCATATTTGACAGCTGGCTTCAGTAGTGAGTATTTTAGTGAATCCTGAAGCATGTCATTACACATGATGGAAAACTGGTCAAACAAGTAAACAAACAACTAACATGATTACTACCGTGACCATAATACAGACAGCAGAATAAGTGAAGGAATAGATCTGACCACTGGAATTGCTGCAAATCTGTAAATTTGAATTTGCCACCCTGAGTACCACACTCTTTCCACCTCCCCACTGCAATTGCTTAGAAACATTTTTGAAACTGTCAAACTATTCATTTATTAAGGTAGACAGCAGCTTACCATAAATAATTGTACTTTAACAGAACAGTTTACAAGCTGCTTATAAATGATAACATTCTTGATTTTAAAGTGATAGCTTGTAAGCTGTCAGACTTTCTTTTGATATTTGCTCATTGCCCCCTGCAAGTTAGCACATATGGCAGGTGCCCTGATTGGTCACCCTTCCCACAGCAGTAGACTGACCATTAAGTTTTTTAATTATCTATTACCCTGATTATGATCACTTATCTTGAGAGAGAGTATAGTGCATTATCAGCCACTGAATAATCATCATCTCTTCTATTACTCAAGGTTAGAGACCTCCATTAGCAATGACCTTTCTCTTATTATTTCATCATCCTTTCACCTTTAAAAAAGCAGCCAATATGATTTAAGCTATTTAGTTTGCACAACAGATACTGTATCTATTAAAGCATAAACATGACACCTAATCTTGAAGCATCAGTCCCCCTATGAGAAATCATACTCATCCCAAAATACATTGCCTTACACTGGACATTGAAACATGAACCTAGAGAATCCCCTTTAAAATCAGTGTTTCAATTCTCACCTTATGCAATATAATATAATATAAATAGAAAAAATGAGAATAAGTAAATTATAAACTATAAAAATAATAAAATTATTAAGCTCATCACAATCGCACCACCTGAATATTCTTCACTGACAACTACTAATTAAGAAAAGGCAATAGGAGTAATAATAATAATAATAATAATAATAATAATAATAATAATAATAATAATAATAATAAAAACCCAATTATAACAATCACATCTCTGCCACCTCCCAGTTATTCATATTAATCAAGTAACATAGCCTCAGCTTTCTCAAGTACTAACTCAGTCAGTGTTAACTTTATATCAAATGGTCACCTAACATAAAGATCTAATATTAAGCATAAGGATATTTCAGCAAGTCGCAAGTAAAACAATATACAAAATGTAAAAGGAAATCCAACATCTGAGGATCATAATGCCTGCAATTTTCTCTCATATTGAATTAGTCTTAATAAATGAGGAGTCACAAAGCCTGTTTATGCCGTCTTATTCAATATGCAAAACTGTCAGCTTAATTGTTTGTTATAATCAAAGGAAAGTATATCACATCTTCTTTATAAAATAAACACAAATGATGCTTTATTTGGTTTGCAGCTATCATTCCTTTATATTGCAGTCAGAATACTTTTCTGTCTCTCTCTCTCTCTATATATATATATATATATATATACATACATATATATATATATATATATATATATATATATATATATATATACACACACACACATATATATGGTTTACTGTCATAATCTCGCAAGACACAAGTGCGAGTAATCACTTACCCGACTCAGAATCTCAAAAAATGCAAATGTCAGACTTTCATATAACTTAAAGTGGTAACTTAGGAAAGTCAACAACTCAAGAATTTCGACTTTGCCAACATTTCCCGAACTTCCGGTTATGTCCTATGAATGTGTCCCCCACACCCCATGCTACTTACATATACTAACTCTGCGGTCACAATACAGTGAGGGAAAGGGTAAATTTTCTGATCCCCAGTATAGTGCGATCTCCATTCAAAATGACAAATCCACAAGAGTGAATGCCCACTAGCATTCCCTCTTGTGGATTCGTCATTTTAAAAGTCAATGTTAAGACACCTTGGAAGTGTGGCTTTCGACTTTCTAAAGTCGCATAACTGTTTTTTGACATTTTGATGGTAAACCTATATGAAAATATATATATATATATATATATATATATATATATATATATATATAGATATAGATATATACCCTTCATTTCATATTTTACTACAATTAACTAGGTAGGTAGTCCAGTCTTTAGACCCTTTTCAACCATGACCTGGGCCAATAGGCAACAACTGTAACAGCTGTGTAAAGTAAAACAGTAGAACACAAAGCAGGATATTATTGAACCTGTAGAAAGAAAAACGAAAACATATGACAAACAATTTTTGATATACATCAGACGGCTTATAGTAGATATATTTGCACTCATAGAATTTGGAATACAAAATGTCAATTGCAAAAGGGACTGGACAATAAGATTTAATATTTTGGCTGAGGTAATTGTACTCTGGTCATGTAAGAAGATATCTGATTTATATATAAGCTTTGGCTGAGAACATAGTCTGAGTATTTACAATTATACGGTTAATGAATAGTATAGAAAGCTGTCTGACAAGAGAGAAAAGTGTCTGACACATTTTGCATGTATTTGAGACTATACTATGTTGCTTAGATTCCATATTTCTTGAAATAAGTCACAAATCTCTGGTATAGTGGGATAAGGACCTGACTATGCCCCAGAACCCAAATTTGATTACCACTGGCATTGGAACTGGAGCAATTGTAGACTGCAGTATGGGAGTATACAGCTGACTCCAGGTCACCCATCTTGGGGAGGGAAGGTGGGTACCCTTGCAGTGCTACTAATCTCAACTGAGGGTGCAACTATATGATATGTGAGAAGTACACACTACTAGCTAGCAGTCCAGCAATGGGTGAAAGGTCATCCTTAGGGAATGTCTCTACAGTAGTGATGTATGTTAAGTTTCGCTGGCCACTACAGGGAGGGAAAGTTAGGAATGCATCTTATCTCCCTCAGCAAACTGCCATTTCTCAGAGTACAAATAGGACAATTAGCCTTGCATCCTAGATTATGAATTAATAGGCTGCAGAGCTCCTGCATGGTCCTGTGAACAAAAGAGCTCACCTCTTATCTCTTAGGGAAAACAAGCGAGACATTTGGGTGCAGGTAAGAGAATCATCCTGTTGATAAAGAAGATGCAAATGGAGAAACTAAAAGAACACAATTTCACAGGAGGCAAAAAAGGAATTAAACATATCATATGGTGCATGTATACTTGAACCCCATTGGACCCTATCAAGCTTCAAAAAATGAAGCCTTCATAAAGGGGTCAGCAGGACATACTTAACTCCTCTAAAAGCTCCATGTTTACCCCCACACAATATTATAATTTAACCCAAACAATAAAATATATTCATGAACTATTTCCAGAACAACCAAAAAATCCCAAAACAGACTACAGTTTCCCACTAACTGTAATACAAAGCAAAGAATGAAACATTTTGAAGGGGTAAGCATTTCCTAGAACAAACAGCAAGTCTTAGAAAAACTACAATGTCTCACCAATCATATATATTTTTATGCACACCCAAACCATTATCAAATAGTCACAAATGAAAAATAAAATACTTTAGCTCACTGAAAATAAAGCACTTATTTGACACCAGGAAGGTTTATATTCAGTTGATAGACAGCAGCACAATGGCTTTATCACTGAAAGTCACTTTCAGCAAGAATGTGGTGCTGCACTTTCTATACTGTTGTACAACTGTGGAGTTGGTGTATATAAGATGGGGAAGGGGGGCTCCTGCAAAAAAAAAAAAAAAAATTTATAACATTTGTTGAAAATCACTTTCAACAGTTTATTCTCATTCATTTGTAGATTGAAGAATCATCCTTCAACAAATAATCATAAATCCATTACAGTCACCTATCTTTATGGGCAAAAACATTATTTGAAGGAACATTTGTGTAACATTCTTTGAAAGGATTATTAACATATTCCAGGAAATGAATATTATAAATTAAGAGAGCTTACATTTCTCCTGTAATAATAGTTTCAAAATTAGGGCTTATTAAATGCCTGCTATATCCGAAGATCCCCCGTAAATGCGTTTATTATTTCATTGCAGTCATGTAATAGTAGTGAGAAAACACCAGACATCATATAACGGTATATGAATAGTAATCTGTATTTTTATTCATGTTATCATTAAATACCATTAGCATATTTCTGTTGCCTATCAGTTTCAGACATGCAAATTAACATTCCAAAACCCTGTAGGAGTAACATAGACTCTTAAGCCAAATGTAAGAAGCTTTCATACAACTGTAAATAATATAGTAGGTGCAGTAACATTTCAAATGCTACATTTGACTCTTTTAATAGTGTTATTCATGAATTTGTATTCTAAGTAGTTTTATAAAACTCTCTAGTGTTCCAGCCACTGTATGCAACTGAATCATGAGAAGAGCATTTGTGTTAAAAAATACAAATAATCAAGATAGCATAGCACTGATAATATTATAAATAGTAATACAAGCAGTCATAAGTGTATAAATATCAAATAAGGAAAAACAAATCATTTCAAATGTTTGTTCAAAGAGTGCTTAAACTCATATAAAAGCATTTATGTCATTTTAGTAAACAGTAAATGTGTTAAGTATGTCAGGCACACAAACAAAAACATGCATAATTTAACGTTAGTTGATATAGTTGGGCTGTAATAAACCTCAAAATCTAAATTTGTCATTAATTGAACACTATTTTGCCCCTTGTGATAATTAACGCTGTTATGAGTCAAATCTTATATATTAGAAAGCTACATTCCAATGTAAACAATAAACATAAAAACAAAAGAAATCCACCTTGCCATTCATGCACTTTGCATTCAGAAATATATTTCCACATAAGTGCAATATTTCTTTGGTTAGACAAGCAACATCCCTTTTCCAGTTTGTTATCACCAGACATGCATATTGTAAACTTCTCTTCTTGCTTTCAAAATCTAATGCCCGAGGCAAATCTTGCAAAATATCCATCAGTGATGGATGCAAGGTAAACACGTGAGTTCATGTTAGAAAACCCCCTTCAGAAACAATGGAAACAGTAATTTGTATTGCAGCTTACACTGTCTTCATTCTTTTATTGCAACATAGAACTGCAGCCTTCATAGCATAATAGTCTGAAAGAAGTGACGATCTACACTAATCTTATTCACTAGTATCTTCTTACCAGGATTTCACAATTGTGGCAAGACCTGCTCCTTCTTCTAGTAAGTCAAAACTAAGCCAAATCACTGTCAAATGACTGTAAGCTCAGTAAACCACCAATGATTAAAGGCAACCAGTAGTCTATTTCTATTCTCAGCAATATTCTGGAAATTTCAGTCATTTGTGCCATATTTCACAGACTTGAGGCAATCAAAACCTTTTTTTACTTTCTAAAATCCCACTAAATCTTAAATTTTGCTGGTGTACTTTACCTTCTACTGTAATCAGTTTCTGTTTTTTATATATATATATATATATATATATATATATATATATATATATATATATATATATATATATATAGTTCCCATTCAGAAACCTGAAACATCATAAGCCTGAAAATCAAAATCCTGAAACCAAAAGCCTGAAAATTCAGATTCCTGAAAACTCAAAATCCTGAAAGCCCAAAATCCTGAAAGACCAAAATCCTGAAACTCAAAATCCTGAAAACACAAAAGAGACATACTGATGTCATTGTGGCTTTGCTATTGTTAGCCCTGTGGTGTTAGGTCATGCGTTGGGGTCAGGTAAGTGTGCGGTTGGTTTTATTTTAGGGTTAGGGGCGGTTTAAGTGAGTTAGGGTTAGGGCGCAGGTTAGGCATGTATGCAATAGTGACAAATATTGGGGTTAGGGGCGGTTTGAGTGAGTTAGGGTTAGGGCGCGGGTCAGGTGAGTGTGCGATAGTGACGGACCTTAGGGTTAGGGTTAGGGTCAGGGTCAGTTGGTAGATATTAGTGTCTTTATAGTGACATATTAGCATTATTTGTGTTTTCAGGATTTTGAGTTTCAGGATTTTGGTCTTTCAGGATTTTGGGCTTTCAGGATTTTGAGTTTTCAGGATTCTGAATTTTCAGGCTTTTGGTTTCAGGATTTTGATTTTCAGGCTTATGATGTTTCAGGCTTCTGAATGGGAACCATATATATATATTTATATAGTTTACCATCAAAATATTGAAGGCAAAATAATTTGCTATCAAAAGAACGAACTAAAATTCTGAAAACAAAAACAAAAGTTAGGAACACAACGAATGACATTCAACATAGAAGGCTTCCAGTTTCTAAAGTCCGTATGTTCTTTTACATTTCAGCAGGGGAGGCAAGCCCCCTGCACCCTCCATGTGGTGGGCTGTGCCCCCACCCCCCTGCAAATTATATATACTAACTCCGAGATCACACTGCAGTGAGGAAAAGGGTAAATTCCCCATTCCTCACTGTATCGCGTTCTCCAGTCACAATGCTGGACTCCATACCTCTCAACCTCTTAGAGTAAAAAATCTGGACAAAGCCTAAAATGATGGGGCTAAAAATAGGGACAGATTTTAAATATTGCTCTTACAAATTTAGAAAGTTGATAGAATAATAGGTTTTGCATTAGCATGAAGTTTCTGAATGTAGTGGAGTCTTAAACTCAAATGTTTGTCATTATTTAATTACTTCATTCCTCAGCTATTTGCCAGAAAAGTACAGATTTTAGGAGGAAAACACCAAAACTATGAGGCAAAAATCTGGACATTTTGTGAAAATCTGTGCAGTTGAGAGGTGTGAACTCATAATAACAAATCATGCTTTACTTTCATTATTATGATTTCGTATTATTCCAGTTTGGCATTGTGAAACTTGGAAAACATACTTCTGGTCGCATGATTTTCACAAGCCTTTGCAAATTTGATGGCAAACATATATATATATATATATATATATATATATATATATATATATATATATATATGTATATATGTGTGTGTGTGTGTGTGTGTGTGTGTGTGTGTGTGTTATGTAACAGCTTAATTCTTCAGATTTATTTTGCATATCACCTACATGTTGCTGGACCAGCATTCTGAAGCTATGATGATTATTCAAGATCTCACTAGTATGACCTCCGGGTAACTCAACACTATTTAACATGACAGTCCTAAAAGCTAGACACAACATTCATTTGTTGGCTGATTGCTTCTAGTCCTACCTTTAGTATCAACTTTCCATTATCTCATAAATTCTCCAGTTGTGCTCTTCACTGGATTAAAGCCCATTGGCAACTAAATGCCCTTTAGTACCTTTTTGGCTTCTGAAAAAATATTTATTCTTCATTCTTGCCCAAATTTGAAAGCACAAATGTGAAAACAGTAGACCAGTGCAACCAAAAATGTATCAGAAACATACTACGGGATTCATTAACATGAGTGTGCATGTCCCACTTAGACTTCATGGTCTGTTCATGTTAGCATGGTGAACAGTAGTGCTCATTGAATATGGAAGCCACTAAGCAAGCCTACATATTCAGCAGCACCTGGTCATAGCCAGAACACCTTCTAGCAGCCATGAATATTAACAATATGTTGTGTATATATGCAACCTGAGTAAGCAAGCGCGTGTGGACAGCACAATACAAGCCAAGGGCAACATGAATTACATAATTAAGAGTCAGGGTAAGCGTAGTGAGGAAAGTCTAGTTAGATATAGGTAGACTGGTTTACAAACAGCAGTAATTAAATGTATGTTTATCTACAAAAGTAATCCCATCCGCTGAATGACACATGCACATAATAAAAAGTTAATGCTGGCAAAAAATAAGAGACAGTGTAACAAAGAGAAGTAAATGTGATATTTGTAAAATTTATTTAAAGTGCAGATTTGAGATGACAGCAAGGAAGGTAGATACATTAGGGGATGTTGCATGTACTGCAGTTATTGTACATCAGATGTGTATCCAGAAAGTAATATGTTGTAACCAACATTATGTACTTGTCACCACCACTCATATAAAACAATTTAAATTAATTCTAAGGCTGCTTGTTCTATGCACTTCAGAAAGAGATTTTATTTTGTCATTTGTTGTCACTTGTAAACATAAAAATGTTATTGCAAAGTTAAAATTGTATTAACCAAGGATGTGCTCTATATAATGTAAATTACAGAATATTTATACAGTTATAAAATCTAAATGTATGCTTTCCACTATAAATGTCCCAAGGCATTCTCAGTGAATTGTGGTACTCAAAGGATTATATTGAGAATGCCTGTCTACACCTGTGTGACAGGTGTATGGAACTACTCTGCCTTTGTAATGTATACTGTGGGAGTGATCAAAGGTAATAAATTACATCCATATGACTGATGCTAGGACATACATACAGGTTAAAGAATTGTAAACCTTTCAGTACCTTTTGTGTATGAAGGCACTAATATCAGTGCTGCTGTGGCAGTGTACATAACTGTCACAATGTGGAAATACTGAGCAGAATCATGACACCTGTGCAATCCTTCCAATAAATGCATTAATTGGTCGAAAAAGCATTTGTGTCAGCAGCCTGCACGTTGTGAATGGTAGAAGGTTTGTCATTGTTCATGCATGCTAATAATATATGTAGTGAAAAAAGGGCGTGCCACATGCACAGAAGTGTCACACGGACTAGGATATACAGAGAATAATGATCTGGTACACATACTAGCAGTTGTTTAACTATAACACACATGATGCACGTACATGCAAAATTAGGCAAACATGCACATAAATCAAAGTACATTTCATGTGTAGTGAGTCCACTGATGAATATGTGTGTATGAATGTCATTATTTATAACACTATGCACAAGAGTTAGGCAAAACAAAATGACATGCCAGCATTATGGTGTTATTACAGCAGGTACTGGGGATATGTAGCAAATGTCTGGCTACAATTATTTGAGTATGATGCATTTGTGGTCCTGTAATCAGAGATATGAAGTGCATTCTTCCTGGTGCAAGTGCCACACCATACTTGTTGACATAAAAAGTGTATCAAAGTACACTTGTGAATGTAGTATACCATAATGCTGTAACTGAAGTGAGGCTTGTTACACACATTAGCAATACCTGTATAGTACTGCAGTAACATACACCACACCCAGGTGAAACATTAATGTGTATTACTAAGTGACCTGTTGACAGTTTATATTCCACATACATTGACTGTACATTGGCCTGAAATAAATGTTGGCATCCTCCATGCATATATGAATAAGTGCATTGCATGGACACCAGCAAAACCAAACCTTCAAAGGCTAATCCTATATCCTTTTCATAAAGGAGAACAAATGACAGGAACTAGCTCAAGACATTGATTACTTAATGTGCTTTGTACTAAACAGTGTGTATACTATAAATCATTATACTAGGCATGCTCATAAGGAACTACAGCAAAGACTACAATAACATTAACTGCCCAACACAAAACCAGAAGAAGGTATCATAACACAGCCTCACCCACACTTTGAGAGGCATTTGCAGCATGGCAGAAATTAAGAAATGATTATTAAGTTATCATTTCCCTTAAAGTTCTATAGTATAATAAAATGGATACATAAAAGTGAGTATGAAGTTATGCGATACACATCATTATTTCTGGTAAATGAACAACACTTGTGAGCATTTACTGACGTACTCAGTAATTACATCTCGACAGACTTGAGCACATGTTGAACTCAGATTGCAGAGAGTTGTATTGACCATTGATGTCACAGAAAGAAACATATCTGCTGTGTAATGAAGAACACACTTCCTAATAAAATGGTAATGGCTCCCCTAACATGGTGTGTGAGACATAAAAAGTGCCCTGTTACTATGCCATGTCTCCAGTCTTTGCCTAAGTCAATACTGTCTGTTAGACATACCTTACCAGATTCAAACCTCTGCCAGTCATGCCTATACTCTAAAGAGCTGTGTGGTAACTGCATTTGCTAAAGGAGGTAGTAGTATGGAGGGTGTCACAAAGAACACGTTGTGAATTAAGAAATGCTTTTGATGCTCATTTATCCAACACAAATTATTTTGAGGGACCAAAAGATATAGCAATGTTACTGTTAACACAGGTGTGATTTACCAATGCTACTAATGGTTGTCTAGGCCACTCTTGTCCATCCATATTGTTTTGCACATATACATACTCAGTTTGAACCACAGCCTATCTGAATGCACCTGCTATACAAGTAAGTATTAGCTGCATGTACCACATGAGAAGTCTCACCACAAGCATCACACAACACTTATTTGACAGCATGAAATCTCAAATGTGCTGAAAAAGCTCTGTTAGAAATAAAACTGAATAGAAGTAAACTGATGCAATATTAGAAGTGTCACATCAGTACACACACATTGTGTTGTCCTTTGCTGGAGTTGAACAGCTGGCCCATACCTATCAACTGTACAGATTTTTGCAGAATGTCCAGATTTTTTGCCTCATATTTTTTGTCCATTTTTTTATGATATTGTGTTGTTCTGGCAAATTAATAGCAAATCATTACAGATTGAAGTTGGAAAATAATGACAGACATTCGAGTTTCAGACTTCATACTCCAGAAAATTCAAATTAATAAACAACTTGTCTTTTCTACTTCTAAGTTTGCAAGAGCAATATTTAAAAGTGTCCCTATTTTTGGGCCTTTATCCCACTTTTATTTGTGGCTTTCTCCAGATTTCTTGCTCTTAGAGGTTGAGAAGTATGACAGCTGCTTATGTAATCCTACACCCCAAAGAACTATGTATTAACTGCACAAGCCAAGTCATACCACAGCTTTAAGACAGAACATATTTGAAGGCATGACATCATCACTGTGATGCAAAACAGTTGTTTGATTTAAAATTATAGAGGAGCCCTCTCCCACTGTAATTGTACATATTAAAACTGTGGTGGATATAATTCATGCATAGTAGCATCCTGACACACACTCATACTCTCATACTATTCAAGCACTGCAGGTTTTGAACATCTACCAATCAAACTACACAAGCCACAGCAGAAGTCTTACTGCAATGTGAAAAAGGGTGTACTTAAATACATTACATAATCTTATTGCTGCAAGGCATATCTCCTCCTTTAAATGTATTTATAGAGTGGTGTGATCTGTCTCTTTGTAACAGAATATTGCATGACAGGTGGACCCAACAGCATGTGTTGCATAATGCAGTCATCCCTATGACTCTAGAAGCACAATCATGCATAAGATGTAGATAATCCCAGATTCAAATTCATGGCTTAATAAGCCAGCAAGTTACAAAATGTTGTACTATCTCTTTATGGCACCGAAGAAAGCTTGCTGCTATGTTGAGATAAAGCACATTTCAACAAAGCAGTTGTCTGTGATAAAATGGACCAAAAGTAGTGAAAAAGATTGTTGTGACCACACATGTACACATCAGATATGTGGATGACACCATTCTTACCTAAATGTGCAGTCATGTACACACTGACACAAATGAGTCTATGGAGCAATGTTTGAGTTTGAACTGACTGCTTTTCTAAGATCACACACTCAAGGACATTGCATAAATTGTAGGTGTTGCATACAAGATGTTTATTTACAAGTTTGAGAATGCACAGTTGAAAGGATGACGTTACCACGGGTTTCATAAGGTGATATGTGTGTGCTAAAAGGGACCGGATGTGGTTGGAGAGCACATTTTCACTCTAAAACTATACATCATACAAGTAGCTGAAATCTTTCCTACCTAGTACAAGACACACACACACACACACACACACACACACACACACACACACACACACACACACGCACACGCACACACGCACACACGCACACACACACACACACACACACACACACACACAGTAGTGAATCACTGTGGGATTCAAACCACCTGTCCATTTACACAATCTAAACAATACAGTACCAATAGCAAATATCACAGGAGAAATCTAATTACAGCAATTAGGTAGTGCACTTTTTAAAGCTAAAAATGCAACCAATTGATAGGGATCCCTCTCCCAGTGAAAATATGTCTTGTAAGTGGAAGTGTACACAATGGATCGTTTGATAGAGTCAGTTCTACAGATACAACAGACACACACACACACACACACACACACACACACACACACACACACACACACACACACACACACACACACACAGCATTTACACAATGCTGGAATTAAAATACCTTCCTATATAGTTACGCAGTCTAGAGTACGCAGTGTCAAACACAAGCACCATGGGAGAAGTCTTAATGTAGTGTGATAGCACATTTGAAATGATGACCTCATTAGTGTGTAACAGAACAAGTGCTTGTGAGAAAAGTGTAATAAACTACTTTGAGAGCACTTTCCCAGTGTAAATGCATCTTCTCAATGGAAGTATACACATCAGATTTGTTGCTGAAGTCATATTTACCTGACACCAGACACTTACAGATATACTAGTTACACAACCTAGAGAACACACTATCAACAGCAAGCACCAAAGGAGAAGTTTGATTACAACACTGAGACAGTATACATTTGAATGGATGACATCATCAGTTGGTTGCACAGAATGTGTTTTGACTAAAAATTCAACAAATTGATGGGTGAGTCACCTCACAGTGCAAATATAGCTCTTATGCATACTAGTCTGTGCACAGTGATGGACAACCTTGCCAGGTACACTTGTGCAACTGAAAGCACAAAATGACCTGGAAGAGAAATGAGGAATGATTCTTTCAAATGCACTGGTGGTGTGAAATATGGCAATGAAACTTGGCATTATTTGATGCTTACCTTATTCACACATGTTCCATTGTAAAATCATGACATTGGTTATAATCACTGTTGCTTAGAGGTAAACTATTACGAATTGGTACATAACACATACATCTATCTATACATATTTAAAGCACATGCATTAACACTCTTCTAGCCTGCCAATATGCCATAGGTTCATAGGCTCATAGAAGGTTACTAGGCTAGCAGCCTTAGACCCTTTACAAGCCTAGTCATGTTAATGGCAAGTATTCGCATTTGTTTCTTTTGGGTAGTTTGCAGAACAATTTTATGAACAGAGAAGGTGTGTGATCAACACTGGCTACCCCAGTCCATGAGGGACATGGGTGCCACCCCAGGGGCAAATTTGTGATCTCCCATCTCATTATCTTGGTTGCGTTTGAATAGGGTCAGTGAGTAGCTCTCTTTTATGATAATAGCAAGTCTTTTCAGAGAAGTGGCAGTCACTGGGAGACATATCTGTTTCTCCAGCATGTTCTGTTAATTTCACAAACCAGGTTGAGATCCATAGAACGAGTGACTCTTGTGCCATTTGACTTGTGACTGTGCATCATTTCCATTAATGCAGGGTCAGAGATTGCCCTATAGGCCAGGCACAAGTCACCTCTCAGCAGGCTATAAGATACAGAATAAAGTGACAGGACTTTCAGCCTGTCCACATAGGTCATGGTTTGCAGTCCCTGTATTTTGTTAGTGAGAAACCTCTGAGGTTTCACCAGCTGCTGAAGGTGTCTGGTGAGGTACAGGCAAAAGAGTGCATTATACTCTATTAGTGGTCTGATGATGGTTGAGCACAATGGTGTTATAACATCCCTTGACGTAGATGCTATGCCATTGCCTATGAGGTGCACTACATAGAAGGCTCTCCTTATTACTGTGGAAAACATGGAAGTCGAAGTTCAGATTACTGTCAACCTGTATTCCCAAGTCTTGCACTAATACATTGGAACTCAGGGGGTTGCTGTCAATATTGTAATTTGTAGGGAATTCTGTTTTGCCAAAGGGAATAATAATGCATTTTTTTGCATTTAGTTTTAGACCATGGCTTTGGCATCACTCATTTGTCTGTGTAAGCCCTTCTTGTAATATGTTGACATCATTGAGGACTCAATTATTGGTCCCAGTTTGCAATCTTCAGTGAACTTGGTGAGCCAGAGGCCATTTTCTTTGGCCTGGACTTCTGAGAAATAGATGCCAAACAGTAAGGGGCTTAGCCCAGCACAGAGCCCTGTGGTATTCTACTGGTGATGGGTCTACTGATGTAGGTAGAGTCACCAGTTTTGACAGAGTGTTTTCTGTCGGTGAGCCAGTTGACTACCTATCTAGTAACATAAGGGTTAATCCCCAGCTGGAAGAGTTTTTTCAATGATGCCATAGTGGGGGATTGTTTCAAAAGCCTTCTGTAGGCTGAGAAAGATTGTGTACATTGTCTTACCTTCATCCATGACAGTGGAACCATTCTCAAAGAAGTCTATCAGGTTTAATAAGCATGATCTACACTTAACAAAGCCAAACTGGGTTGGTCCAGCATTTAGAGATCACCTATGTCCATGATGATAAGGTCCATGATAATTCTTTCCATGGCCTTGCAGATGAGATTAGTTAGACTTATGGGTCTGTAACTCTCAGGGTCAGTTGATGCCCCCCCTTTGTGCAGGGGGATTACTATTGCTGTTCACCAGTCTGCAGGAACTTAGCCAGTTCTCAAACTATGATTAGACAGAATGCCAAGTGGGCCTGCTAGGTCTTGTTTTAGCTTGTTTAGTAAACAACCTGAGATGTTACCTGGTCCCATTGAGACTGTGTTTTTGGCCTTGGCAAGCACAGACATAACCTGTTGTCTAGAGATACAAAGCAGAGGGCTAGTGTCAGGTATGCTTTGGAATAAGGTAGGAGGTGGGGATGGAGGGTGAAGTCTGCACTGAATCTGTCAGCTAGCAGGTTGATGATATCTTCTGGTGTAGTATGAGTGATTCTACCTACAACAGTTCAACACATAGCTTGGCATTCTCTATTAGGCTTTGGATGCAGTTAAAGAATGCCTTATGATTATCCTTGGCAAGGGTTGTGAGTTTAGTTTTGTAATTTGCTCTAGAAGACATTACAAGATTTCTGATTTTCTTGTTTAGGCTTGGGAGGCTACTCTTCCTCTGCAGAGTGATATCCTTCTTGCTTTTCAACAACAGTTTCTTCCTCTTGTTATATAATGTGTTTATACTTGAAGAATACGATGGTGGCTTGTTTTAACAGAAAGACATGGTTTTGATCTGGTCACATACAGCAGAATTTATGCAGTCCCTTAAGTGTTTCTACAGTTCATTTGCTTACACTTCTGTATAGTGATCATTGATGCCTACGATTGCGAGTGGTATGATGCTTTTTATACCATTGCTCAGTAGGCTGTAGTTAGCTTTGGTAAATTTTTTAATAATTTTTGTTCCTGTGAGGGTGTCAGTTCCAGTAGTTACCTTAAATGAGACTGATTTGTAGTCTGACCTAACCAGGAAAAATACCAAATGAATACCGAAACAGTTGTTCTCATAATAAGTGTCCAGGCTGTTCTTAAAAATATCTAAACTCATTTTTGTATTAACGTAACTTGCTTGTGTATTTCATGCATCACCTGCCCTCTCAGAGAATAAATTAGTGCACTTCTCATTCCTATATAATGTTCCCAATAGATTGTCTGATGATTCTCTATTATTTTTATAGGTTCATATAAAAACAAAATACAAACTTTGAGTAATTATCTCAAAAGAAAGAGCAGGAACTAGGCAAAGGTCTTGTATAAGTAAAACAGCAATATTTTTCAAAAGACCAAGGAGGACCAAACAAGGCTTAAACTAAAACAGCTTTAATAAAACAAAAGGAGGAGAGTAAGCGCTTTCACAACTTCCCAGTCACTTCTTCAGACTCAAATACAAACAGAACGGCATTAAAGCACTTAGAAAGACTGCCCAATCTTAAACAATTAACTAATTAGTCAGCTTAAAAGTATATCTCCAGAAACTACTAAGAAAAAGATCACATCTCATATAGTCAACCTGTCAATAAATAAGTAACATCATATAAGAAATACACTGAGTGAAAAAACTTTTTTAAAAAACACTTTACTCAGTGAGGGAGTGTGCATGTGCGTAGTACTGGTTTAATAGATACAGTATCATTAATGCCTGGTTTCTTGTCTGCATTAAAATGTACTATCCATCTAAACTCAGCTAATTCTGTTTGATTCTTTGTGCCCCCTTCCTTGAGCTCTCTTTAACTATTCAAAGTACTAAAGATCTAAAGGCATGATGCATACCAAATTCCTTAGTGTGCCTTGTTAGTGCATTACTCTCTTTATTATTCCTAATATCTCTAAAATGTTCCATGATACGCTCCCTTAAGGACCTATTCATTGTACCTATATAGAATGCTGAACATTCCATACGGTAACTGTAATATACTACATTCCTTGTTGAACAATCTGCATAAAAAGTATGTTTCATCACTATCCTTTTATGCATATGTGTAAATGAAGGTCCTATGTGTATAGAATTACAGGCACCTTGTTCCTACAGGGGTATATTCCTTGTCTCTGTGAATGAACAAGTGGTTTATTCACTCCTGTCCTATAACAGAGCTGTCTCTTTATAGATAAGTTGTTTTTAAAAGAAAAGAGTGGAGTGCCACTAACAATTCCACCTATCTTTTCAGAGGCTTTCAAAATGTTCCAATTTTTTTATTATTTATTTATTTTGCATTTGTTAACCGGGCTAGTCTAACTGGATATATTTCCATTTTCAGTAGAGTCCCGGGGAGAAAAGCTCCAGTGGCAACAATTAAAAATTAAAAATAAAATTTAAACATTTAAAAATTAAAAACAGTTAATAATTAAACAATATTAATACAGAATAAATGATGGATTTCAATAGAAGATTATTAAAAAAGCAGGAAGTACAAAAATTACAGAAGTATTACAAGAGTAAGGTAGGTATTTACAATAGTAGAGGTGACAATATGTATAGGATAATTCAGTGTGCCGATAAATACATGTAGACTAACAGTATAATAAACAGGATAGAGATTTTCAGAGCATTAAGCAGGATAGATTATATCAGTATGTTGAAATCTGTAAAGCAGTTACTGTCCTAGTTCAAAGAAAGTGAAATAGGTAGAGGTTCAAGAGGAAAATATCTGTAATGAAGGAGAAGATTAATCAGGGTTGCTACAGGGGCATAGCCAGTTTGTTTTAAGGTGTCTTTTGAGGTTTTGTTTAAAGAGAGGCAGTGACGAAATTAAAGTTAGGTCATTAGGCAGAAGGTTCCAGTTTTTTCCCACAGAGTTGGAAAACAGAGAAACTCCAGCCATGTTGTAAGACTTGCTTATGCTAGCAAGAAGTTTGCTGGAAGAGCGAAGAGAATTTAGATTTTTGTATGGGATTATGAGATTAGAAAGTATAGGGGTGCTGTTAGGTTTATAAAATATCTTGTGGACAATGGTGAGTTGGGAGAGTTTCAGTTGGTTTTGAAATTCAAGCCAGCCTAGCTGCGTTAGATTCAGACAGTGGTGAGTTCTAAAAGGATTTCCGGTGGCAAATCTGGCGATGTTATTATAGGAATTAGCTAGTTTGATGAGATTATTTTTCTTTAGATTAGTGTATATTGGTGAGGCATACAAAAAAGTTGAAATTAGGTGGGAGTGTGCAATCTTAGTTCTGGCTATAGGTGTAAGGAAAGGTTTAATTCTATATAAGGAGCCTATTTTTCTGTTGACAGTTTTGATGGTGTTATTTATGTGGCTATCAAATGTAAGGTTATTGTCAATAGTAATTCCTAGCAATTTAGTGGTAATGTCAGGGAATATTGTTGTACCATTATTGAAGATGACAGAGAATTATATGGGGGAGGATTTACTAGTGGGTGTGAAGAGAAGGAGTTTAGTTTTTTGGCATTGAGCAGGAGGCAACGTTTAGTGAACCATGTTTCAACTATGTTGAAAACATTCTGAGTAAGTGAATGTAGATCAGTTGGGGAGTTTGCTGAGCATATTAGTGTAGAATCATCTGTATATTGAATGCAGGTGGCTTGTGGAATGGCTACATGGAGGTCGTTGATAAACAGTGAGAAAAGAAGTGGACCTAGAATAGAGCCCTGAGGGACTCCGAGTGTGACAGGCAGAAGGAATGATATATTATTTTCCCAAAGAACTGCCTGTTGCCTATTGGTAAGGTAGGACTTGAACCATTTAACTGCCAGGCAGTCAAGGGAAAGGGATTCAAGAATGTTGATAAGAAGGGTTTGGTTTACCATGTCAAATGCTTTTGACAGGTCAATAAAGAGTGCAGAAGAGAGGTTATTGTTATTACGATTTCTATTGATGGCTTCTGTAAAGGATAATAGGGCAGTTGTGGTGCTATGGGATGGCCTAAAGCCATGCTGACAGTTTGCTATGATGTTGTGTTGAGATAAATGGTTTAAAAGTTGTTGGTGAATGCATTTTTCCATAATTTTTGCTAGGGGTGATAATAGAGCTATTGGCCGGTAGTTGGAATAATCATTAGAGGTACCCCCTTTGTGTAGGGGGATAATATGGGAGATTTTCCAGATGTCTGGAACTATTCCTTCTTTAATGGTTCTATTTATGAGGATGGATATGGGATAAGAAATTACTTTGGCTGCTTTTTGCAGGTATTCAGAAGGTAGCTGGTCAGCAGAAGGAGTACAAGGTTTAAGTTTTTATATGTATTTATAGATGAGAGTGGTTGAGATGGGTTTCAGATGGAATATTGGAAGAGTGCCAGGTATGGTGGAGGGGAAGCTTGAGTTGTCAGGAACTAGTTGACTGGCTAGTGATTGTATGGTCTCTGTGAAGAAGGTATTGAAGGTACTGGCAGTTTGGTGGGGGGTGTTTTGTTCGGCCTGGGATGGGGTAGGAGGACGTGAGTGGCCTGGGTTTAAGAGTTTATTTATACTAGACCAGAACTTTTGGGGATTGTTTTGGTGATTTTTCTGTAATTTACAGTAGTAGTTCTTTTTGTCTGTAAGTATTGCCTTTTTTGTAATATTTCCTAAATGCTTAAAAGTTTGTTCATCTGAGATAGTTCTGTTAGTTTTCCATTTAGCCCAAGCCTTGTTCCTTAGTAACATTTTTTGTCTGGTTTCTTTAGAAAGCCAGGGGGCAGGCTTGGACTTCATTCTAATGGACCGTTGGGGTGCGTGCTTATCTAGGATTGATAAGAATTTAGAGTTTAGGTATTTAACAGCTTCTTCAAGTGGTAGAGTTTTCAAAGGGTTCCAGTCACAGGCTCTAAGTTCATCTTGGAATAGTACTGGGTTAAAGCGTTTGTTGGAACGTGCAATCCTATAAGTTGGGGGGTTAGAGATATCATTTTTCTGCCTTAGGATGTCGGTCAAAGAATGATCACTTACATCGTCAGGCAGAGTTCCTATGTTGTAAGCTTGTTTCTGTTTATTTATAAGTATCCAGTCTAAGGTGGTCTCTTTCTTATTTGGTTTATTGATTCTAGTTGTGGAGGTGATAGTTTGCCTAAAGCCATGAAGATTGATATGGGAGGTGGGATTATCAGTGTTAACAGCTTTCCAGTCAGTATTAAAATCACCAAGTATTATTGTTTCTTGAGGGTAGGTTTAGGACACCCAGCTTAGAATATCCTCTATAGTATTGATATTATTACCGGGGGGTAGGTAGATACAAATGATGTATAACTATTTATTTTGGTTAATTTGAAATCTGGTAATAAGGACTTCTGCCTTACTATGCTGAGGTAGGTTGTATGGTAAAGTGGAGATTTGCAGCCCATCTTTGAATAGGACTGTTACTCCCCCACCTTTGCTTTTTATTCGGTCTTGTCTTAATATATTATATCCTTGAGGAATGACTTCATTGTCTTTGGTGTCTGGTTTTAACCAAGTTTCTGTTAGGCAGAAGATGTCAAAGCCGTGAATATCTAGAAGGGTGTGGAGATGGGCTACTTTGTTTTTAATACTGCGGATATTTAGGTGTCCTATTAGGAAAGAGTTTGGTAGTTTAGGGTGGGTTATTAGGGTAGCTGGAGTTTTAGGGCCAGGGTTAGGGTGGATGTCACCATCTTTTAAGGAGGGATTTCTTAGTTTGATTGTAGAGGTATTTGCAAAGTTGGTTAGATATTTTACTTTCTTTACTGTGAGTTTATTATATTTAAAGTGGGAGAATCTATGGTATTTAGGTAGTAGATATGTGGGAACAAAAATGATGTTTGTTTGAATATTAGGGAGTATGGGAGTATGTATAGCTGTTTGTTTTGGGGAATAATAGAAATGGAAATAGTACAGTTTTTCAAAGGAGGTGATGAGGTAGGTGGAGGTGAGAGCAATTGAAATTAAAGCTAAGAGTATTGGTTTGGTCATTTTAGTTACTACTACTAAAGGTATCTTGAAGAGATATGTAGAGAAGTTTTAGGAGTTAAGTCTAAAATTACAAAAGGAGGTAATTGTATAAGAAGAGTGTACAGAGCAGGGAATTAAGACTTGTTTGCTAGAAGGAAAGGGATATGGTAAAGTACTCTAAGTATTGGGTTATAGTTTCTGGTAGGAAAAAATAAAATTGTAAGGGTGTGGTAATTTTGTGACAAGGAAGGAGAAAGGGATTGGTTGATTGGGAGAGAGGGTGTGGTTTAAGAGGTATAAGTTCAGGATCACTGAGGGTGAGTGGGAATTGGGGGTAGGGTGAGGGAGCAGAGTGAGCCCGTAGGGCGAACAGAGCGGGCCACAGCTGAGAGCGGCTGGGGGGCAATCAGTTATACAGTGAGACTGTATTCTACAAGCTTTGAGTAGGTAAGAGTCGCTTTCTTTATCTACTTAACATAAGACATACGAGGTTGAGTGGTTAGTATAGATGTGTAGGGGAAAATGGAAAAATAATGAGTTCTATAGCAGGAAAAGTAGGTTATGTAGAGAGTCAATTGAGTAGTTCTATAATTGGGGTAGTAAGTGATAATAGAATAAGTTGACTGGTTTATTTATATTAAGGCTAGCAAGGTTAAATTCTATTTTACAATCCTTCAAGGGGAAGGGGGTAGTTACCTGTAGTAAGAGAATTAGCAGGGGTAACTGGGGGAGGGTTTTCCAGTTGGATGTTCCCTCCTGTTCAGATGGGTTTCCTTTGCCTTGCTAGATTGCTGGAAAAGGGGCAGCCTGTAACTCATGCACAAGGCTGAAAAGCTGGAAAGAGACAGAAATAAAGTAAGACTATAAGATGACAAATAGGTTGAATTCTATGCAGAGGTAGGAGGTGAAATGGTAAAGAAGGAGTGGAGGTCAGTAATGAGTGCAAGGTAAGACATAGTACAGTGCAAATGCAGATAGACAGCAATAGATACCAAACAACTGATTGTGTGGCACATAGGGAAAAGAAGAAACAATTAGTCAATTACGAGTAAATCTTAAATTCTTAAGACAGGATTAATTAAAGGTAAAAAGAAATGAAACCGACAGATATACAGTTTGTACAACCTTCCTATCCATGAAATACTGTTATGTTCCGTAGTACATTTTCTGTGGACTACGACACATTCAGTCCAGACAATATTGTAAAATCTTTCACAAAAACAGAATATTTGACCATCACTACAGGGAAGACATAAGGAGGTTATCAACTAGGTAATTTGTAAAGGCTAACACAGCAAATAATGTAATCAAGTACTAACATTAACATCAGAAAAATCAATTGGATGATACATGTGTTAAAAACAGCAGTAAAAGTACCCAAATCATTCCTCATAACATAGACCAGGGAATGCTATTTAGGACACAGCTACTAGTTTACAATGCATGACCAATTGCAGCAAGCAGGTCGAATGATACTATCCAGATTAGGAAAAGTCAAAGCCACATTAATGCGTTTAAAAATATCCAAAGTTGAAAACTAGGTGAAAAAGTACAGCGCTCTGCTTCTGAGCACTCTGAAGTAGGCTAATAGCAAAACGACCTTTCCTGATAGTAGGTAGAGTAGCTGCAGACGAAACCCCCCCCCCCCCGTAGCGTTCATTTACTATAATTATAGTGATATCCTTATGTAAGGGCATAAGATAGGAGTGCGACTAATTAAGGTCACAGCAAGTAATGCTATGTACTAACAAGTTACACTTAAATAACCCCTCTTTAACGTATGTAATATTTACAGTGTTGTCCTGGTGTCAGTGTGGAAGATAGCAATGCAACTGGTTTAGGACACAGCGAGTAATGCAACGGTCCATAATCAGCATTAGAATAATCACTCCTGCCGTATAGGGGCACTCGGTAGGTTATGAGAGAAATCTGTATTAAAATACGTCTCCGGGTAGCAAGTAACGCTATGGTCCAAAGGACAACGTTAAAAATAACCACTCCTTCTTGGGGGAAGCTCTCCGTAGGTTGTATTAGAAAACCTTAGATAAAGAGCCTTTCTGGGTAGCAATAGATAGGAGTTATTTGGAGCTCAGCGAGAGACGCTAACATTTGTAAAACCACTCCTACTGTATAGAGGCTCTCGGTAGGTTGTAAGAGAAAATCTTTATTTAAAAACCTCTCTGGGTATCAAGTAACGCTATGGTCCAAAAAACAGCATTAAATATAACCACTCCTTCTTAGAAAAAGCTCTCTGGTGGTTGTAATAAAAAATCTTAGATAAAGATTATTTATAATAATGTCACGATAGGTATTAATATTACTAGAAAAAATCATGGGTACTCTGATATTCCTCTCAGTATTCATTGCAGGTGTTACATTCTCACTGACTACTGGTTCAGGGAAATAAGGTCTACCCTGTCTCTTAAAAGTAGAGAAATGCAATTGTCTATTTCTTTCTTTGAGTAACCTCTGTCTAGAAAATCCCTACTGAGGTCATTAAGTGCATCCATCAGGGAATGTTCTTCATTATGTAACCTCATAATACGCAAAATCTGCCCCTAAAAAACATTCCTAGACACATGTCTAGGCTGCATACTATTTTACTTATATAAGTAAAATGAATAGGTCCTTAAGGGAGTGTATCACAGAACATCCTATAGATATTAGAAACAATAAAGAGAATAATGCAATAGTAAGGCACACTAAGGAGTTTTTTAACTCAATGTATTTCTTACATGATGTTACTTATTTATTGACAGGTTGACTATATGAAATGTAATCTTTTTCTTAGTAGTTTCTGGAGATATAATTTTAAGCTGACTAATTAGTTAATTCTTTAAGATTGGCAGTTTTTTAAGTGCTTTGATGCTGTTCATTTTCTATTTGAGTCTGAAGAAGTGACTATGAAGTCAAAAAAGCCCATACTCTCCTTTGTTTGTTTTATTAAAGCCGTTTTAGTTTAAATCGTGGTTGGTCCTCTTTGGTCCTTTGAGTAATACTGCCTGGGAGTTGAACCCATGACTTAATAGAAGGCTAAAATGCTAAAGGTTGCTTATTAACAATGAAACTACAAGAGAGATACTATATTTAAGTTGTAAATTGAGGTGTAACAATGTCAACATGAGTGGAGGCCTAACTAAGGCATGTCTGTATGCATATATGTGGCGTTCACTTGTCATGGTACTTGAGGTACATGTAAAAGGCGATATTTTTTATGTAATAAATTTCATATACATAGAGTTGCATGATGAGAGTAAAACATGTTGGGGAAGGTGCCACACATACATCACGTGTCATGTTATCTCACACACATAGTCATTATATGTGAAGAGTCATGCTTTTTAAATAAATATTGTGAAGATTATATCTAAACTAATTACTTTAACTATTTTCATAGTTATGCTTAGCATGTCTTACAGATTATATTTGACTTATGTAGCAGTCATTACACATGCTCATGTTACAGATTTAATATTTGTAATAGTTAGTTTTACTTCATGTTTAATTCCTAATAAAAATTCTGTGTCACTTCTTATTCTGAACCCCCTCAGTAAAATGTCTGCAATCAGGATTTAAGCCCTTCATGTCCTCTGCTGTTTCTCCAAACTCCCTACATTAACACATTGAACCACAGAGAATGGCAATCTGGAGGTTTTTTCTTCACTCAGTACTGTCCAGGCCAAACTTAATTTTTGAGTAGTAACAGCAAGCCAAATTTAATTTTTGACTTTTTGCCTTCAGGTGTGAATCATTGCTGTGCACTGTCAAGCTGTGTGCAAATGCAGAAGCCAAAACAAAAAAAATAAATAAATAGAAATAACCAAGTCAAACAAAAAATAATCCATGTAAAGGGTATATCTATCAATGGACACAGCACTTGTGGCATTAATCTGTCACATTCATCGTTTTCACAATGTGCATCACATGATAAGTTGTATTTCTGTTATACATCATCAGGCTTTCAGATAATGACAATTCTTGAGAAAGGGGCCACACAGGTGATTACATAAAATATTTTTTACATCACATGCAAGAAATAATAACATAGTTTCAAAGGAAATGTATTACTGTCATGATTACTACTTGGCAGATATGGATAATTAAACCAAAATATATTATACATATTTTCATAGTCATCATGCCACTGATTTAGTAAGCGGGGTGGATTCAATAAGATTTAGTAAGTGGGCTGGATTCAATAAAGCCTACACAGTACAATAAAACTGTATGCATGTCACACCACAACACGCACATGGTAGTACGCCAGTTTGTATTCAGTAATCAACTCTACACAATGTGTAGAGCTGCACAAACACGGTAAACACCATGGCATACTAATTACAACATAAGCAGCTGAACTGTTGGCTAATCAAGGAATCCAGGATGGATGACCTATTCAACAAGTTATAAAGCAATCATGTACACTCAGTAAAGGTTTTTGCCTTGAATTTCAAAACCTATTGGAATACAGCCACAGAAACTGCTCTAAATGGAAAGAATGTTAGGGGCTGCTGTTGCTCTTCTGCATGAATTTGTGCAACAGGCCCAAATCTATCCTGCTGCTACTGTTAAAAAAACCTTGCCCAAGAAAGAGAAGGGGATTTAGACCCTGTTTAGCTTTTCATGGTCTGCATGAGGTAGAAATTGTAGAGCTCTAAAGGGTAGATAGAGACACATTACAGGAACATTGCATCCACTGTCATCCCCATCTGAGAGCAAGGGCAAACTGAGGGGAACTAATACCTGTAGAAAATAATATGTGTAGCACTTAGAATATTAGCTACAATAACCTTCCTGAGACCAACAGGGGATATGCTGAGCATGTCACAGGCATCAGCATCCAGGCTCCAACATCAATTCCTGAATGCTACGCTACAACATGCCAGTGACTACAAACATTTTCCCTGTACACCTAAAGACAGAGCTACAACTATGGAGGATTTCTACCCTGTAGCACACTTCCCTGAAGTCCTGGGTGCCATAGACTGCATACACATTGAGATCAAAGCACCACCCAGGGAACAGGGAAGGGTGTACATAAACAGAAAGGGCTTCCACTCCATTAACTGCCAGGTCATGTGTAACTCTAAGGGAATTATCCTGAATCTGTGTGCTGGCAACCCCAGCAGTTACCACAACTCCCATATCTGGCACAACTCAACTGTCAGGGGGGATATCTCACAAGGTCATTTACTGGGAGATGCAGGGTATGCGCTCAAACAACAGCTGATGACTCTCATCAGAAATGCACCAAATAGACCAAATAGACCAGCAAAGCAGCACAGAGTTCAATAAATTTATTAAATACTTGTGTCTATAACAGACTAGTTTCGGCAAACAGCCTTCTTCAGTGTAACACAATGTAGTCAAGTTCCATTTTAATCATCTTTTAAGTACTTATCCAGAGCCAATCAAAATCATTTGCTCATGAATATTAATAAATTTGAAACATCTTCATTTTTTATATACAAAAATGCAATGGGTACTGTATATGCTAACAAAGTCATTCCTGAATGTAAGGCTAAACACCCCAAAGAGGTGCATACATAGAATTGAAAAGTTGTTATAATATTATGGTATATCCATCCTCATACTCATGTTAATAGAAAACTGTGTTTAGATAGCCATTAGTACTGGCTACAAAAGCACCAAATGTATAATACATCAAGTGCTCAACTTAAATGGACTAACAAAATTGAGGAAAAATAGAGCATATATATAGGAAATCGCAATGAATATACATATATGAGTATATATAGGTGTACAAAATAACTGAAATAAAAAATAAAAAATAAAAAATAAAAAATAAAAAATAAAAAATAAAAAATAAAAATCAGCAACATCCACAATGTAAGGCTTATACCAAAAATTACGTCCAAAATATGTGTCGTTAACCTCCAAGACTGGTAATGTAATAGTAAATGCAACTATGTATTAATATCTTGTCTAAGATAATAGTGAAATCAGTCCTGAAAATTAGGGTGAACATCCCAAAAAAATGTGTACATAAGATAGGACCACTTATTTAACTGATATGGCCTATCCATCCAGTCATATACTCATATTATATCAGTCTATATATGTATAGCCATAATCCTTAGCTTTTCAACAATTATTCATTTGAAGCACCAAAAAATGTTGGATATCGAGTACTTAGGGTAAGAGGCCTAAACAAGCTATATCAGAACAATGGGAAATCAAAGGCGTATGTGTACAGGGAATGAAGTGAGTATACACCTATAACTAAATATGGGTATGCCATTATACTTACTAAATGATCCATGCTGTAAATCTTCAATTAAGTATTGGAAAATAGAAATCAAAAGACACATTCTTAACCACCAAGATCCAAAAAAGTATGTTAATATGTGCAACTAATTGAGATACTGAATAAAAAACTGTGTTAAGCTTATATGACCACAATGGTTCAAATTGGTCATTGTATTACACATGCACATGGTCCATATACTATGTATGATTAGAGTAGGGCCCATGATCAGTACCAGCCAAGATGCTAAGTGATCATTATCCCTACATAAAGGATAACCTGAAGAAATGTAGTCCACTTTTTGGTGTCAAATATATCAACATTAATGTTGTGAAATAACCACCTTCTCCTATAAATGGTCATTCAATCCAGGATGAAATAAACCCCCCAATGTAGTAATCCAATATTTCTCTTTTTGGTCCAGTAACCCATGCCAGCCCTGTTTGTTGGTTCTATCTCCAGAAATGCGGTCAATAACCATAAAGGTAAACCTAGCCTGAGGATGTTTTAATGTGTGTTGATATAAAGCACTAGTCTCCTTATGATTTTTCATATCGCTACGGTGTTCATTCATCCTGAATCTCAAAGCCCTCGAGGTTTGTCCAACATAAAATCCCCCACAGTAACACGAGGCCAGGTACACCACCCAATCGCTACTGCAATTACCAAAACCTTAATGTCAAAAATTCTACTGGTATTGCGACTGGTAAACTCCTTGGATTTAAGCATATACTGGCAGGATCCACAATGGCCACAAGGGAATGAACCAATAAGTTCATCACCATGAAGTGTCAGTTGTTTATGGGTCGTCCCCACTTGCCATATGTTTGAAATGTGAAAAGTAAGAACCTAAGGTTTTCCCTCGTTTATATGAAAAAAGACAACGAGGTCCCAGGATACTTCGTAGCTTTTCATTAGCCAGTAGAATATTCCAATGTTTGTTAATAATGTTTCTGATCATATTAACGTTTCTACCATATGTGGTGATGAATCTGACACATGTACTGCGAGATGATTGATTTTTGTTTTTATTGTGATATTGTAATAGGTCATCCCTTTCAAGACTATTTGCTCTACTCTGTGCAGACAGAATATCAAATCTGTCATATCCTGTCGGTAAATCTTGACCGAGATCCCTACTGGCCACTTGGTATTCCTCAATATTTGAACTGAGCCGTTTGATACGTATGAACTGGGATATAGGAATACTCCTGATGGTGTGACGGGGATGTAAACTTGATGCGTGTAACAAGGTATTATATTGCGGGTATTTGCGAAAAACCCTGGTAGACAAAGTATTGTCTGAGTTCCTATATACAGTGACATCCAAAAAGCTAATGCTGTTTCTATCGTATGTCACGGAAAATTCAAGTCCCCAGACATTATCATTAAGATACTCAACAAATTCCCTTAGGTAACACGCATCAGCCCGCCACACCAACCAGCAGTCGTCCAGGTAACGTCTCCAAATGTCCATTTCCACCTGAAAGATGTTATGTGATATATCATAAATCATATATTCTTCAACATAGGCCATGAAAAGGTCAGCATATATAGGGGCAAAGGATGCCCCCATAGCTGTTCCTTGTAGCTGCCAGTAGCATTGGCCTTGGAAATACAGAACATTCTTGTTTAACACATGTTCAGACATACATATCAAAAGAGTGTTAAAGCCCGGTGAATATAGGTTAACCCTTTCCAACCAATATTGTATAGATTGAAGACCCGCCCAATGTGGTATGCTTGTGTATAATGATTTAACATCCAAAGTACATCAATACCATTCGGGTTCCAATTGGGTTTCCCTGATAATTTGTAGAAACTGAGTGGTGTCCTGCAACCTAGATCTTATGTGTTCCAATAAGGGTTTAAGATATTTGGTAAGGAAGGCCGACAGTGGTTCGGTCAAAGAGCCTATTCCTGAGACTATTGGTCTGCCTGGTGGTTTTACTAGAGATTTATGAATTTTGGGTAAAAGATACAATATCTGTTTGCATGGTTCAGAAACCATAAGTGAGTCCAAACATTTCTTATTAATAATACCCTCCTCATAGGCCAGCCGCAAAAAAGAATCAATCTCATCCTTAAATACTGGTGTAGGGTCTATAGACATGTTCATATAACACTTAGCATCTGACAATTGGGTTAGCCCTTCTTGGACATAATCCGCAGTATTCCAAACTTGGTTATTGACCGCATTTCTGGAGATAGAACCAACAAACAGGGCTGGCATGGGTTACTGGACCAAAAAGAGAAATATTGGATTACTACATTGGGGGGTTTATTTCATCCTGGATTGAATGACCATTTATAGGAGAAGGTGGTTATTTCACAACATTAATGTTGATATATTTGACACCAAAAAGTGGACTACATTTCTTCAGGTTATCCTTTATGTAGGGATAATGATCACTTAGCATCTTGGCTGGTACTGATCATGGGCCCTACTCTAATCATACATAGTATATGGACCATGTGCATGTGTAATACAATGACCAATTTGAACCATTGTGGTCATATAAGCTTAACACAGTTTTTTATTCAGTATCTCAATTAGTTGCACATATTAACATACTTTTTTGGATCTTGGTGGTTAAGAATGTGTCTTTTGATTTCTATTTTCCAATACTTAATTGAAGATTTACAGCATGGATCATTTAGTAAGTATAATGGCATACCCATATTTAGTTATAGGTGTATACTCACTTCATTCCCTGTACACATACGCCTTTGATTTCCCCATTGTTCTGATATAGCTTGTTTAGGCCTCTTACCCTAAGTACTCGATATCCAACATTTTTTGGTGCTTCAAATGAATAATTGTTGAAAAGCTAAGGATTATGGCTATACATATATAGACTGATATAATATGAGTATATGACTGGATGGATAGGCCATATCAGTTAAATAAGTGGTCCTATCTTATGTACACATTTTTTTGGGATGTTCACCCTAATTTTCAGGACTGATTTCACTATTATCTTAGACAAGATATTAATACATAGTTGCATTTACTATTACATTACCAGTCTTGGAGGTTAACGACACATATTTTGGACGTAATTTTTGGTATAAGCCTTACATTGTGGATGTTGCTGATTTTTATTTTTTATTTTTTATTTTTTATTTTTTATTTTTATTTTTATTTCAGTTATTTTGTACACCTATATATACTCATATATGTATATTCATTGCGATTTCCTATATATATGCTCTATTTTTCCTCAATTTTGTTAGTCCATTTAAGTTGAGCACTTGATGTATTATACATTTGGTGCTTTTGTAGCCAGTACTAATGGCTATCTAAACACAGTTTTCTATTAACATGAGTATGAGGATGGATATACCATAATATTATAACAACTTTTCAATTCTATGTATGCACCTCTTTGGGGTGTTTAGCCTTACATTCAGGAATGACTTTGTTAGCATATACAGTACCCATTGCATTTTTGTATATAAAAAATGAAGATGTTTCAAATTTATTAATATTCATGAGCAAATGATTTTGATTGGCTCTGGATAAGTACTTAAAAGATGATTAAAATGGAACTTGACTACATTGTGTTACACTGAAGAAGGCTGTTTGCCGAAACTAGTCTGTTATAGACACAAGTATTTAATAAATTTATTGAACTCTGTGCTGCTTTGCTGGTCTATTTGGTCTATTTGGTGCTTTTTACATGGTTTGGACCGTGCAAACCCTCGTGCATAGGACTTGGTATGTGTCTCATCAGAAATGCACAGAAACTCACCTTAGAACACTATAATGAGGCACATGCTCAAACAAGAAATATAATAGAGCATGTGTTTGGGCTGCAAAGGTCACGGTTCCAGTGCCTAGATACATCAAGGGGAGCCCCACAGTACAATTCCTGTACTTGTGCTGAAATTTTCACTGTCTGTACTATCCTTCACAATATTAACCTGAGAAAACAGCTTCAACAGGAACACCAAGGGGAAGGGGCACACATCCCACCACCACTGGGAAGGTCACCACGGCCACATGTAGGTGAGGAGTCAGAGAAGGAACCACCAGCTGCTGTGGGTGTTGCCAGATGTAGGCGTGGACAATAAGCCATTACCCTGGCCAAGAGGTAATGGATAGCACACATGCTTAGCACCTAAGGGGATACAACTTTCATCCTATGCTCATACATTCAGTAAAATTGAAGCTTGGCAATGCTCACAAACCTTACTTAACCATGCAATGGCTGTGTACTGCTAGCATTACACAGAGTTTGCCCCAAATTAAAACACATGCAGCTGCCAGACTATCAAGGTAAGTACTGAACCTGGAATTGGAAAATCAATGGCTAAGAGCACAAATGAATGGCAGATCCTTGCATACTGTTACTTGCTAATGCACCTAAGTAGAAGGTGGGTGAGTTTTACAGCAATGATATCAATATGTGTCAGGGTTAGGTTATATCAATAGATGTGTGCTCTTTATCAACTAATAGGCCTTATGTGTCAGAGATACACACAATACAAAAACCTGTAAGAAAAGAGTACAATTTTCAAAAGAGCATCCCAAACAGTCAGGTATGCACCCTGGGCATCAGACAAAAGACTTATGTATCCCTGAATCCAAAAGCTAAAAGCAAGGAGGTGGCACAGTTATAATTTGCACAGGGCATTGGCTGGGGAGACAGGAGGCCAAGGCTGACACAAAAAGTAAATGAGTGTGTGTGAGTAAAAAAGACCAGCAAGCAGAAATTTAGATGTTATAAAATGGCCAATGAGTCCTCATGGGCTGCAAGCCTCACAAATGATCCATGTACATGTTGTGTGTGTGTGTGTGTGTGTGTGTGTGTGTGTGTGTGTGTGTGTGTGTGTGTGTGTGTGTGTGTGTGTGTGTCTGTATGGGCACTCAAGGTGAAACATGTATGTTAGTGTTTGCAAGAACACAGCCAAGCTCTGTGCAAGCTCTACATCCTGACATGTCAGACAGGTGTGGGCCATGCGTGGTAGAGTTAACAGTTCATCACCATCACCACCAACCACAAGAACTGGTTCTCCCAGGAGTTGCACTGGCATGTCCATGCCCATGGTCAGATGTGCTGCTGCTACCAGAACATCAGTGATGTCTGCTGGATGAACTCTCCTAATGAATATACCTAGGACCGTGACTCCATGGCCTACAATTTCTGAGTGTGAATACCTCAACCACTGATGGAGCAGTGGAAGTAATGCTACTAAAAGAGTGTGATCGGGCACTGCCACATTGGGTAACAGCAGATGATGATGCTGACCTACATCCATGTGGAAGCTGTCCCCCTCCCAGCAGACGTTCTGTCATAGACACTGCATGTTCCATTATGTTATTCACTTGATCCACTGAATCAGCCAAACTTAAGAGACAGTTATGCACTTCAGCCTGTGCCACATCTACAACCCTAAGCCTTACCTCAGAGGCCCTAGTGCAAAGTGCCTGCACCTCCATGATGGCCCTTAGCAAGTGGCACATAATGACACACCAGGATCAGGTGGAGGGTGGACAGCAGGCCTCCTCCATGCACCTCTAACAACTCTCTTGCATGGAACCTTGTCTACACTTTGGCTATGACCAGTGTCAACCAGCACTGAAGCTGCAGTAATCACACTACCCTTATTAAGTGTGTCACCATCCACCTGTCCAATATCGGCGGTCTCATTATATAGATATGCATAGTCCTACTGACTGTGGCTGATGGAAATACAGGGGATGGCTGAATATCAACCTCAGTATCAGATTCAACCTCTGCACCTCCCTGAGTCTGCCTCTGTTTGGACACCATCATCATCAGAGTCTAATGCTACTCTGACATCAGGTGGTAAGAGTCCTTTATTTCCACTGTCATGATCACCTGTGATAATAAGCAAAAATCACAGGAACGAAATTAGTACTACAATAAGTATTTAAATCTATTTATATAATAACAAACTCCCACTATTGCAGACGGTACAACAATATACACACTCATTACGCCCACCTCACATATGCAGATAAAAGCATATATCTGATAAATGGTCATCAATGATCAAAGGAAAATTTTTGGCTTATCATGTGCAGATGATTCCATACTTAGTAGGGAGGATGGTCCTGGAAGAAATGAAGCAAAGAAAGGATGAAAATTAAATATCACAAATGGAATAACACAAGGGGACAGTGAATACACAATTTTGCCTATATGTCCATTAAGAATAGTTTTAACTGAAACTTGACTGACATGTTCATCCACAACCCATGTGTAATAAAGTCTAAAATATGTTCATAAAAAAATTCCACAGGAACTATTACTTACATTTTTATATATTTTGCTAAAAAGGCAAATTTAAAAACGTGCCATATGTAAGCTTACCTGGAAGTTCCTCCTGGCACATAGTTGTCCTCCCTGGTCTATGTCACTTTGTCAAAGGTTCATTTCCATGAAACTTCATTCATTGACCCTAATGACTTATCCAGGGAAAGGAACGAGTTGGCCATCATAAAAAATGTGTCCTTTTCCCCACTGTAGTGTGATCTCAGACTTGGAGTATATATATATATATATATATATATATATATATATATATATATATATATATGTGTGTGTGTGTGTGTGTGTGTGTGTGTGTGTGTGTGCGTGTGTATACATATATATATATATATATATAAATGTATATATAGGTTTACTATCAATATGTCGAACATCAAAACACTTTCCATTCAACATATCGAAAGTAAACCGTGAACATTAAAAAAATGAACAGGACACAATGTCGAATCTGCTGATCAAATTCAGCAGATTCAACATTGTTTCTGAACGCATCATGTGATGTCAGTATAGGAGCTAATGTAAACAAAACACCTATAGCTGACATCAAGTTTTTGCAGGGAGGCAAGCCCACCTGCAGCCCCCTATGGGGGGTTGCGCCCCTCCCACACTGCCTGCTAACTATATATTCCAACTCCAAGGTCGCACTACAGTGAGGTTAGAGACGAATCTTCCAAACCGCATGGTACTGCAATTTTTGTACATTTCTTCAAATTTATATTAGCGAATGCACAGTGCATTCGCTAATATAAACATCTGAACATTGGGATGTTCAAGAAGATGAACATTTGAACATCTGTTTTTCAGATTTTCATCTGCAAACATATCAACATCACTATAGTTAGTTAGGTGGTGGGGGTGGGGGATGCAGCCCCCATATTAAGGGTGTGGGGGCAAAGCTCCCCACATGGGTAGGTTTGAAATATTGTGCTTTGTGTGACAGGTGGAATGCTGGGCAACTCATCCCTTTCCCTGGGTAGGTCACTCATTTAAGTGAACATTCTTTGATTTGAACATTCTCTGTATTAGGGTCGATCAATGAAGGTTCATGGAAATGAACCTTTGATGAACTGATATAAACCCATCGTCCCAGACACATTAGCACTGACATCAATATCATGTTGGTGTGCAATTTCCACTGAGCTCTCTGGATTTCTGACAGTGGACAGGAACTCTTTATTTGGTGTCAGTGAGGGGCTCGATAGCAGACCATTCTCCCATAGCCAACTGTTCATGAGCAACTGCAGCTGCTCTCCTCTGGCTGATGAAATAATATCAGTGGCCCTTTAACACACCTGATCATAAGTCCTGGTGTGACCCCCCCTACTCCATTGATGTTCACTAACTGGATCCAAATCTGTATTCAGGCAGCCATATCCCCATGTCCTCTCTCAAGCAGAAAGGCACCATGGCACCTGGACACCTGCCCTATTACATCATTTTCAGAGTTACTAAAACGGCATTTACTTGGATTTGTATGTTTGGGTGGCATAATCCTATGTGACATAAAACAGACAGGGATACAACCCATAAATATCACCTAACTAAATTTCTGCTTACATACACATATTTTTCAACATTAACCACTGGGAACACACATTTCAGTTATTAAAATTGCAGGTTATGTTTTTGTACCACATCACACTCATACACAAACCAAATGTTTGGTCCACACCAAGGAACAACACTTTAGTAATGTATTGTTTCCCACCCCACTGAAATAACAGGATGACTACACATTTTCTAGAGAAAAGCACTTGAAACACATTTTTGTCATGGCAACACACAAATTGAAGGTGGTTCTCCCACCCCAAAATAACAGGCGAATGAAAGTTTGCACAAGCCAAGGACTACCACCTAATTAAATTGGTATATATATGCTTTATGTATATGCTTTCAACAAAATTCTCTCAATGCTTACACATTTACAACAGAAATGTCAGTTTTATATGATTTCCGGTCACCACTCACTGTGCCCACAACTCCCCCAGAAGTGTCTCTGGACCATCTTAGAAACATAACACCCTGTGTCACTGACAACAGTGCATTATATTTTTCTGCATTAACATAGAAGATTGCAAATTAACAGTTTTAACAATTATTTGTGATGAAAGTTAATACTGTCTATCTGAGAATTGTAAATGCTTGCCAAAATTGCCTATGCCAACTGTGAAGTATACGAAGTGCATATAGATGAAAGTTCTATTTTCTACTGAATATGTATAATTTGCTTTGCAACATGTTACAAAATCTTGACTGTACTTGAAAAATACAATCATATCCTAGCAAAATTAGAAGTCTTCTCTGCAGATAAATCAAAAAAAATTTAAATCTTCTGTTTTCTACAAATGCATGAGTGTCCTTGACTTTAAGTTCCCTAGCTACATGGTTACATTTTTATAGTGTAGATTCAGGACTCTGAGCATGGTGAAGTTACAAATGAGGTGTGAACTCATCAGGGTTGCTGAATACCAAACTTTTGACTTCATGTTTCAGGTGTAAACATAATGTAGGCACTCCCTCACTGTTTGTTGCTAATGGATTGCAACTGTGAATGATTAGTGGGAGAGAGAAGGAAGACACAACAGCAATTCAGACTACCTTACCTGCATTATTTGTGTCACCCAGGATACACTTACAAAGTGTAGAAGTAACTTTAGCAAGCTTTTAAATGGAACAAAACAGCACACATTTATCATTTTTGTTCACTAATAGCCAAACTCTCCTGCCTTTGCTAAAAATAGTTTCACTGTCATGTATTTTTATCATACATTTAAAGGGCAATGATACAAAATGCACTATATAATGCATATCTGAGAGTACACAGCACAGATAAGAGAAGAATTAACACAATACAAAGAGAAGACAGAGCTGCATTGGTGCAAACATAGTCAAAAATGGTTGTATGATCAGTCATTGCACTAAATATGTAAGCCGCACATGTACAAATAAATTAGAGTGTGCAAGCATATATATCTTGTTAATACTGTGAAAGAAATAGGAATTACTTATATGCACTTGATTTGCTTTCCTGCTGCAAAGTTGTTTCTGTGGCAAAGAGAGATAAGGTACTCCAAGTGTTTATTAGTTTCATTAGCATGATAGTTCAAATGCAGATTTGTATAAAAGTTTGTAACGTGTGTTAAAATATATTTTGTAATTTATTTGTAAATATTAATATTTAGGCATGTGGCTTAGTGCAAATATGGTGAAACTTATAAATATTTTAAAATTAATGGAAGTTGGGTCTATGAAAAGGACAGCATAAATTAGAGCTTAGAATCAAATGTATGTGTAGCACTCCTGGTAAACACAATGAAGCAAGCAGTATATAGGATATGTAGATGACGGTTCAAGTCCCACATTTTTCTTTTAATAATTAAATTAATAAAAAGTTTTTATAATAATAATAATGCATGTCAAACTTTGTCTGTCTTGCATGTATGTTGCTTACCTGTGTGCAAAGATGGGCACAAACAATAAAGCAATAGTATCAGTTTCTAAAAAGATACATTGCTCCATCTTTTGCCTTCCACTGTGCAAACGCATTAAACTGCTTTGCACAGCAGTCAGTATGCACAAGCAACATGTGCAGTTCCACAACACCTGGAGACAATAAGGAGACACTGTCAACTTCAGAAAGGTACATTATGTGTATGGTCTTATGGTAGACCCCAAATCCAGAAGCCAGCAAGGAAAACCGCACACAGTAATGTAGTGAAATGCATAGTCACTACAAAGTTGCCAGGACCAAATAAATCACCATAAACACTTTATTGCAACGTAGACACAAGCGCTTCATCTCTGTCAGTTCAGAGACTTTATCAAGATAAAGCACAAAACAGGAGGCACACCTTATATAACCCCATCCCCAATTAACAACCTTAACAAGGCTGTCAATTTTATTAACCCCACAACAGCACTTCTAAAACCATCTAAAACATTTCTTAAAAAACATTATTTGTCTAAATGAAGACATCATAAAAAAATATGTTTACACATGTATATACACACCAGTCGATCACCCTAGTAAAAAATGCAAACAGGGTACAGTATAATAAATGCTCAAAACATTAATAAAGATAATACATTGTGATAAAAACAGTTGCATACAAAATCTAAAAAATCTAAAAATAATAAATAAGCTTAGATAAAAAGGGTAATCACTTTTCTATTGCCCTTAATTTTAAAAAAAACAAGCCAGGGGAAACATGTCATTTAGGCCTGGCCCGCTAGTTGCGTTCAGTCTTAGCTGCCATAATGCCTCCAACCTCTCTAGCTGCAGAGGCCATGGTCCCCCTCTCGGGTCCCTCCTTAACACATCAATGATGACAAACTTAAATACATGCCCCTCATAAGCAACACAGTGCCTGGCAAGAGCATCCATTTTGTTTTGTAGTCTGATGTCCCTCACATGCTCATAAATTCTGTTCATGAGCTTCCTCTCAGTTTTTCCTACATAAAAGCAGGGACATTTTATACAGACTGCACAGTACACCACCCTCTCAGACTGACAAGAAAACATGTCCTTAAATCTAAAAAGTTGCCCATTAATGGTCACCATTGGACCATCCATGATGAAACCACACTAATTACAAGCCCCAGATTTTCTCATAATACCTTTACCTGGGTCAGCCTTATGATTCTCTAGTAAATTTTTCAAAGATTTACCCTTCCTATAAATAATGCCTGGGGCACAACTAATACATTTCCTAACCTCATCACAAGAAGACAAAATGACCCACTTCTAAAAAAAGTATTGACAATCCGCTGTCATCACTAAAGGTGGTGACAAAGACTGACCTAAAATTTCTGTTAGTCCCCACATCCAGCTTTACACCATCAACCAAACAAGAAGTTGCCCCCGGGACCCTGGTACCTGATTCCATGAACTCTAAACGGTCATGAATTAACCCATCCCCAACCCTGGATTAGATAACTTTGAAGTGACCCCTTTCCCTATTACTAATGACCTCCATCATAACCTCCTGGATTAAAGTAGGAGGGTAACCTCTCCTCAAAAACATGGCCTTCAGGATGTCACACTCGTTCAAAAAGGATTCAAAAAGGGACACCATACATGCCGCTCTCACGAATTGCTCCTTGATGACCACCTTCTTTTGTTTGAATGGATGTGAACTACTGAAGTGCAAGAAACTATCTGAGTAAGTTTCCTTTCTAAATATCTCAGCAGTAAAAGACAGAGAACCAGTGTCCTTAATTAACCTGATATCCAAATAGGGGATTTCATTCCTCCCTACCGTATGGGTGAACCTTAGAAAAGGGGTCGACTCATTAATGTAAGTCTTAAAATCAGCAATAAGGTCAAAGGGGCCATCCCAAAATATAAAGATATCATCCAGGTAATGGACATAAACCTTGCAAAAGGGGAAAACGTGTGAATCAAATGAACTTCTTTTTCCATTCGATCATAACCATGTTATCAAAAATGCCCCCACACGGTGTGCATGTTCTTCCATCACATAAACACTTTAAGTGACATTGCCCGGCTGTCAGCACTCACACAGTAATGAGTTAAAAAAAAAATACACCTACTTCCTAGCTCTCTCAGGGACCACAGGTGTAAGCTAATAACAACAATGTAGGTGAGCCAGGTTCTAATCCAGCAAACTCCAAGTTTTATTAATGCTAGTCCACTGTAATTTCTATAAAAATTAACAATGTAAAAATAATTACACATAAAAGTAAATATGTATAGCAGGCAGACTGAGCATACACATATCATATATATTATATGGCTAACTGTGGAAATCAGTGTAATTATGGTTCTACAATTACAAATTTATTTTCTGAACTTTCATGTCACACAGATATATGGTTAACCACTCTAATGTGTCTATATAACAAATGATCATGTCTGACAACCATGTCCCCTGTAGCAATGCACACTCTGGACAGTAATGACTTTAAAAAATACACCTGTTACCCAGCCTTTCCTGTGGCAACTGATATAAGTTCATGGCCACAAACCAGGTTAGCCAGGATTCTAATATAGCAAACTTCAAGTTGTATTAATGCTGTTCCACTCAATTTTTAATAAAAAATGATACCATAAAGATAATTATACATAACAATAACTATTTATAGCAGTGAATATCATATGAATTATGTGTGTGACTGAGGGTATCCTAACAATTATTTTTCAGTAACTAAAAGTTTCTTTTCTGCCCTGGGATGGACTTTATACTTCAATGATAGTCATATACACAACTCACATACAAAAGCCTAACTGAAAAACTGAATGTACTGTGTAATCTGACCCAGAACTTGGAAATGTTTTGTGCAAGTAATACAAGTATATGCATTGCTACTATATTGTCACACATTACTCCTGCATCACACATGAGAATGCATAAACCAGGAGAATGCACATGGCTAACCACTCACTCTTTAATGTGTCTATATAATTAATGAGCATATCTGACAAGCACTTCTTCTGAGGCAATAAGGAAAAAAACACTTGTGTGGAAGAATATGCATTCTCTATTTTAGATAGATTTGAATCTCACATTGTACAAATTACTTTTATCAATGTGTAAGTCCACACAAAAAATGTGTCAATTCATAAAATTTATACCCCTCAACACGTCTGAATGTTAAGTCATCTAACAGGTATAGCAGTGTAAAGCCATAAATTAATGCCAACTGTCATATTTCCCTTCCTTTTTCATATACTGCCTTCCTATCTGTTTAGTAATGTTGCTCTCTACTTAACACCACATAAACATGGTTGGCATGGTTGTGTGGGTCTGTGCACTAGCCATAAAACATGCTATCACAAACTGCTGAATGACCTGTGTAGACATGGTAGGAGCTATGAAGGAAGGTGCCCAATTTAGGTCTCAAAGATGGCATGTAGAGGACTCCATAATATCCATTGGGTTCCTAATAAACACCACAGCCACAGGTTTTTGCAGGGGGGTATAGAGGGTCTAAATATAAGTCAGAAGATTGGAACAGTCTAGTCATGGCTGTATCCAGTGCAACTAGAATTCCATGCACTGGGGGAGCAATGCAGGCACCATTACAATGAATTGAAAAGGCACAAGAAGGGACAACTAAATCAGTGGCTGGATGAATTTAGGTCTGCTGACATACCATAGTTATGCAAGTATACAGATAAATATACTTTGAATTATATACAAAGTTGGACATATCCAAGACTGGTATGTATAATGTTCTCTTTTTCTCTCCTCTTTATTTTACAACTACCCAGGAGATTTCAGTGAGTAGGGAGACCCATGTTGAATGTTTAGAAATACTGAGAGAAGCAAGGAGTATATACGTAGCACAAATTAACATTCTGTTATTACAAGTATTGCTCTTTCATACAGTGCTTGCATATTAAGCATGCATATCTTAACTGTAAAATGAAGCATGCATGCTTCATTCTGTAACTCAAGGTAATTGTAGGAGTCAATTGTAATAGTGTATTCAGATGTTGTGGGTTCAAATCCCACAAGTAACAAATACAAAAAATATTAAATATTAATTTTAACCAAATTGGCATAAATGCCATGTTGCTAACTTAATCTGTATTATTTTAAAAGCATATGTATATTATTTGCCAAGTAGCCAAGTAGGCTAATCTAATAGGGAGGCGGAAGCCAAATACACTCTGGCTAGGCTTATAAATGCCCTAGGGCAGATAACCTAGTATCTACCTATGAATCAATGAACCTATGAACCTATATGCATATTTCAAGGACTATTTGGTGCAATTCTCAGTCTTATTTTACTTTTTAAAAAGTATAGTTAACATAAAAGTAAAAATACATTTTATTGTAGTAATTTATTGTATGCGACATATGATGGTTCAAATTATATTTTTTCTCCTACCTCACCCCTTATCTCTCTTTTTTTATTTTCGTATGTGTGATCACACCATTCTGATGTCATAATTTTCCAACAACTGACAAAATAATTTTCATCACAGAGAGGTAGGCCAACTAGTGTGGCTCAGCCTGATACCCCTCAAATGGCTGACACACCAATACCCAGCACATTGGAATGCAACATGGCAGTACTGCCTCTGCAGCCCCTGCACTACCTGTCAGCATCAGGTAGCATTACCCCAGCAACTGGTATAGTGGTACCCTGTGGGAGTATTGGTGAATGTGAGGATTTTGTCACCTGCCATGAGCTGCCAGGCATGGTGTGTGAGCTCACAGAATGTACCATTAGTGCTCACCTCAGCTGCATGGAAAAAATACTTGTAATGCTAAGAAAACAAAAAATGTCAGGCACTCCAGCAGGAAGCTGCGGAAGGGGACAATGATTACAGTTCTGAGAGTGAGGACTAGATTCTCACTGTCCCAATGCTTGACATGCATGGACCTCCAATGTCCCCTCTCTATCCCCAATCATGTTGTCCCCCAACTGATTGTGTCCCTCATTATCCCTGTCTCTGTCTTGTTTGTCCTGTTTGTCTGAACCCACTTCCTCACCTACTGTACTTACCTGACTCTGACATACCTACATCCCTTACCCAACATTCCTCTTCTGCTGAAATTAAGTTAAAAAACGGGCACCTGTCCCACAATAAATGTCATCACATGTATTGCTCTCCACTTTTTACTTGTGTCTTTTCAACACACTTGATTTGGTCCAGTTGGCTTGCATTGTTGTCACCTGTCTGTATTGTGGTGACAGTCCACATTTATCCAATTTTATATACATGTTCATATTACACTGTTGAAGAAGTGGATAGCAATGGCTCTTTCCTATTTACCTTCTGCATGTTTGTATATTGCTTCCCCTTTGTTCTTTCCCCTGCTTGCCCCCATTTTCTTACTTTCTTATCTACCCCATTTTCACACCTTTAATCTGGTCAAAAATAGAATCATACAGGATCATAGCATCATAAGATCATAGGGGATTACTAGGCTATCGACCTGGAGGTCATTTCAAGCCTAGCCGTTTCTTCCCAATGTAATACCATAGAAATGTTACTTAATACCCAAGACTGAATTTAGTGATGGCTTCCCATGTATAGGAGGGTTGTGGGTGCTATTCCTGGTAAGACTGTATGGTGCCCTATCCACTCATCCAGGTTATTTTTGAACAGTGTCATAGAGGTGCTCTGTTTCACATGAATAGGTAGCCTATTCTAAAGACACAACAGTCACTGAGATATAAATCTGTTTCTCCAGCATGTCCTATTTAAGTTTCAGGCCATATTGAGTTCCCTGGAATGGGTGATCCTAGTCCTGTTTGATTTATGCATATGCAGCAAGTTCATTAGGTTTGGGTCTGAGGCATGAGTCTTCCCTAGAAGTCTATACAATACAGAGTATAGTGACAGGGACTTTAGTCAGTCTGTGTACGGCACATGCTGGAGTTCCTTGATCTTCTTTCTGAGAAACCTCTGAGGTTTCTCCAGTTGCTGCAGGTGCTTTGTACGATACATGCTGAATGGGGTGTTATACCCACTTATGGACCAGATTAGTGCTGAGTATGTCACATACAATAAACATCAGACATATGGTGGTCAAACTTAAGGTCACAGTCAACTTGTGATCTCAAGTCCCTTACCACTTTGTAGGTACTTAGGGTATTGTTGTTGATTTGATACTGTGAAGGGGCATTGTGCAGAAGAGAATGATGATGCATTTCTCTGAATTCAGTTTGAGACTGCGACTATGGCACCAGTCATTGGTCTGCATAAGACACTCCTGGAGTATACTGACATAATTTGGAGATTCAATAATTGCACCCAGTTTGCAGTCGTTTGCAAACTTGGTCAGCTGCAACCCCTTATTTTTGACCGAACTTCTGAGAAGTATATATCAAACAGTAGGGGTAAAAGCATGGCAAAATAGCCCCAAATAAACCCTTTATTTTAGGTTCTCTGTGTTTGCGAAGAATTTTGGTATTTTGCACAAATGCCGAACAGTGGTGAATGGCTCTTCATGGCCTGTGGTACAGTATGGTTACAGCTGAGCAATGCTGCTTAAACTCATTACACTAAAGGAACCCACAGTTACAACAGATTAAAGGCAGAACTATGAAACATTTACTTTAACATTTATTTAGACTGCTGATTAGATAGGAAGAAATGCAGGGTGTGTATGACAAGTACTGTCACACACCACCTGCATTGTCAAAGAGCCATACGGCACCTTTAACATGTCCCAACCTCTCACAGCAAAAAAATGGCCAAAGCCGAAATGATGGGGGGGGGGCAAATAGGAACAGATGATAAATATTGCCCTTACAAACTTAGAAAGTTGATAGTGGAACAGGGTTTGTAGTAATATAACAACATATAGGGAATGATTAGAAGTCTGAAACTCAAATTTATGCCATTATGTAGTGACTTCAATCCTGATATGCCTCATACAGACTTAGACAGTTGATAGACTGACAGGTAGTGCATTACCAAATATGACTTACAAGTAGTGTTGATACATGTACTTAAAGTGCATTTATTTTTTTTTTCCATTCTAAGTTAAGTGTAAGTGTAGCTGAGTGGGTTTGCCTGTTATGGCCCACTGCTCAGCATTGCTTAAACATCTCATAGGAGCTAAATAAAAATGTATAGCTAAAATCCATAATGACGAGATAGCGTAGTGGTTAGAGCCCCAGCTTTGCATGCAAGCGGTCACAGTTTGAGTATAAAAATAGGCACCTTATTTTTACATGGGAAAGCATTGTTAAAAATATTTTTTTTTTATGTTAAATTATGTAGTAATTGATTTTTGTTACCCAGGGTAGTGTAGCTGGTCCAAAATGGAAGTGTAAGTGCATATAACATGTGCACACCCCAGGGATCATGTCAGTCACCCTGCTAGACAGGGGTCCAGGGAAGTAAATACTGTGGGAAGAAATAGCCAGGGAATTGTTATGGCTAGGCTTGTATAGGCCCTAGGGCCGATAGCCTAGTACCAACCTATGAACCTAAGAACTTATGAATGTATAAAAATATACATCCATATATGTAATGTTGACATAAATTAGTTGCATGATGATCATTTTTATACAGTACTTCACTGCAGCCATTGTCTCTCCATTTGCAAAAATTATTGCATTTACTTATATAATGCTTTTGGGCAATCATTTGTAAAAAAAATTAGATTGAGCTGGATTTGAACCCTATGTCATTTGTACTCAAAATATAAGCTCCATGCTCCTACACCTGCTGCCAGAAGAGAGAAAGCTAGGCAGCTCATGTATTTCTTACACTCTGTGTTGTCCAAAGTGCTGATGGTCATGCCTCGCCACTTAGTGTGTTTGCACAAAGAAAAGCGAACCAATAGAAATATTACTATTTCCCCACTGAAGCAAAGAACCATGTTTGCTCAGTGCTTAACTCCACACAAACAGGGAAAGCAATAGCAACAATCCTTAATGTTATAAAAGTTATGACACAACACTACCAATATAAACTACAGTATGAACACCATAGTACCTGTCAACTAGTCTTACCATAACATATATGCAGAAGTACTTTTCAAGTTCTAGTTATATCCATTAAATGTGAATTGTGCATGCACACTTTGCCATCAAACCTGCAAACCAGTTGCTTCGCAGTGCGCTATGTAAATAGGTTGTTAGCATGTGTTACTATGTTTATTTCTCAGTTAGTCTTCATCCCATTAAAATCCATGTAAAAACACCATGCACCATGAAAGGAAGGGACTTGTTAGAGACAGAACACATATTTACTCAGACTCATGTGTGTCCTGCACCCATGCACTTGAAAATGGATATATCACTAATAGTTCCCAAATGTCAACTACACCACAAAAATAAACAGAAGAATTACATTGTTACGTCATCTAAAGCTTTACAATGACAACAATCATATTGTCGTATACATATCTTAATGTGGACTTCAATTCATCACAAATATGAATGCATGTACATCCACAGTTGCATCCATGCTAATCACAAAATGTATATGTGTGTGTGTGTTTGCATGTGTGCATGTGTGCATGTGTGTGTGTGTGTGTGTGTGTGTGTATATATACACAGCATATTGAGAAACAGGTTCATATGTCTCAGTTGTGCAACATGCATTCCTACCAGCTTATTGCATGTAGTTTGAGAAGCTGTCTTTAAAGTATATTGGCACATTGGAACCAAAACAAAAAATCCAAAACCCACACTTTGCACACCACTTTCATAACAGGATATGTTACCTGCATCATATAATGATGATGTCATCATCTATAAAGATCACTATGACAAGGGAAAATCATGCTTCTAGGATGGCACAAATATTAGCTACTGTGTTCGGCATATGGGAACAAAATATTTAGGTGGGGGCTAACGTACCACAACAGCCACATTGTGTGAGTTTGTATGTATGTGTAAGTGTGTCTGTATGCATACACCCACCACAGGCTCCAACATAATGGACCTCAAACTCACAAATATGGGATGATGCTTCCCCCCAATATCATGTCTTCACTGGTAAGGTCCAACTATAAAGCTGTCTGCTTGGAGATCAAATCAACTCAGCAAACCCAGTAAACACAGTAATAGTCAGGGATTATTACAAGGCAAATGACCTTTTATTAAGTGGTAATTTGTCAAAATCCAATGCCCTTCCACAATCCCAAAGACCACAGCAGCCTATGCAGAATTGTTCACAGCAACTCTGTACAACCATGTCAATGACTGCATAAAGGCTACCTTACCTACCAGAAGTAAGCTCATAACTAGTACCCAAAACAAACAACCCTGGTGGCATCCCAAATTAAACAGGCTATACAACAAAAAAATAATAATTATTGCAACAATCAGGAAGTGTAACTCCAGTAAAATATAAGAACTCACTCATTAAACCAAACAGACAACTTCTTCTTCTTCTTTTCCTGGTTAGGGGTCACCACAGTGGATCACCTGTCCACTCATGATTGGCAATGGAGTTTTACAGTGTCGAGTTGACAGCCCGGTGCCCAACCTTCCACAGAAGGCAGACAGATGCACACACTCCCAATTTAGAGTATTACAAAAAAAGTCCACAAGGTCACCAAACCGTAACTAAGAAATAAGCCATGGTAACCTGGGAAGGTGAAGCAATAAAGCTATTGGACAGCATACTTAATAACACCTGAGTTTATCTACAGAAAACACAATAAAAAGCTACATTAACTTCAGCAGTACATTTTCTTTTCAATACTTTCTCAGATGTGAGCTGGAAAACACAATGTCCATCTTTATACTACTGTTCCATATTAATTAACCTATCACAATACAGAACAAATGATTTGTTACTTAATTCTATTAAGAAACAGAAAATCACATGTTATTATGCCTTTTGAAAGAGCACATATCTCACTATTATATACTAAAAGCATGATCCAAATATTGGTATGATTAAAAATACCATCAAGATAAAGGAAACTAAAAACTATGTTATAAAAGGCATAAAGGCATATAAAAAGATCTTAAATCCAATGTAAAATAGCAAATGCTCTAAAAACCTAAATCTAAAGAATCTAAATATCTTTTTATATGCCTTTTATAACATAGTTATAAAACATAGCACTTCTGCAAAACAAACATCATCAAAACTACAAGCTCCACATTTTTGTGATGTAAATAGGACATGTTGGAGACATAGCTATGTATCTCAGAGAATTTCCATTCTCAAAGACAAACTAACCCCTCACCTAAACACACTGTTCAAACTCAGCCTCTCCACAGGCTACATACCCATAGAGTTGCGCACAGCAATGGTTATTCTGCTCCACAAAGGTGGAGCCACAACAGACCCAGGGAACTATTGCCCTATAAGCCTGACTAGCTTGGTCTGTAAGGCTATGGAGTGCATAATCATGGAACTCATTAACAGGGACATTGGGAACCTCCAAATACTGGACCCTACTCAGTTCAGCTTTGTTAAGGGCAGATCATGCCTCCTAAACCTAGTGGACTTTTTTGAGACAGTTACCAAGGCTATGGACAAGGGAAAGGTGGTACACACAGTCTACCTAGACCTCGCAAAGGCCTTCAACACCATTCCCCATTATGGTATTATAGACAAGCTCACCAGACTGAACATAAACCCCTATGTCACAAGATGGGTTGCCAGCTGGCTCACGGCCAGAACCCACATGGTGAGAGGTGCAGGAGCTAGGTCCAACTCTAAACCAGTTACAAGTGGCATTCACCAGGGCTCAGTCTTAGGACCCCTCCTGTTCGGCATATACTTCTCAGAGGTACAGGCAAGCACAGGAGGACTATGGCTGACCAGGTTCACAGACGACTGCAAACTAGGGGCTATAATTGACTCTCTGGCTGACAAAGACATCCTCCAAAATGGTCTCACTGAGATGGATACCTGGTGTCAAAATCATGGCCTCAAGCTAAATGCCAAAAAGTGCATAGTCATCCCCTATGGAAAAAACAATGTACCCACAAACTACCACATAGGTGGTAGTCCCCTAAATATGGAAGACGTAATAAGGGATCTGGGGACCCAAGTAGATAGTAATCTCTCCTTTGATAATCACATTGCCAAAATGCTTAGAAAATCCTATGTGGCCCACTTAATCGCAAAAGGGTTCGCATCCAGATCAAAAGAGGTCATTGTGCCCCTCTACTCATCACTCATCAGACCCATCATAGAGTACAATGCCCCATTTTGGATGCACCTTACAAGACACCTGCAACAGCTGGAAAGACCACAGAAGTACCTCATCAAGAGGATCACTGGCCTCAAACAGATGCCCTATGCAGGTCGACTGAAGAAATTCCAGCTGTACTCAGTTGCATACTGCCTACTCAGAGGTGATCTCTGCTTGACATACAAGGCCATGTCCAACTCAGAATTGATGGACATGCTCCACCTAAAGAAAACCATATCCCCCTCGAGCCACACGCTCTAAGGATCTAAACCTCACCACAACAATAACTAGGACATACTGGAGGGATAGATTCCTGTCCCAGAGACTTTCCATGCTTTGGAACAAGATTCCAATCTACATTAGGCAGAGCTCCTCGCTAACACTCTTCAAGATAAACCTTGACAAGTGGATGGGAAACAGAATGTTTACCCCGGGGATCACTTCAGTGGCTCTGCTGGACAGAAGCACAGGGAACTAATCTATGGGGGCAGCAAAAGTCAACACATTCTGGTTAGGCTTATAAATGCCTTCAGGCAGATAGCCTAGTACCTACCTATGAACCTATGAACCTATGAAGCAAAGTCCCTCGTTTACCATATTTAAGTGTAATATGGATCAGCGGATGGGAAATCATAAATTTGCCCTTGGTCTGGTGATACAAGAGTGTGTTCTTCTCTTTATTTTGTAAGAAATAAGGGTATTTTGATGCATTTGTAAAGTGATGGCATTATGCTTTACATGTCTAGGTATGGCAGATTTAACTTTTAAGCACATATTCAGAAATCTGTTATAATGTTTTTTTTTCTTCTAGGTAAGTCAAAGTAATCTCATGTTTCTTTTTAAGTTTATCCTCCCTGACATACCCTTTGTAAGTGCACATCAAAGTAGCAGGAGTCTTAAACACTCAATTATTCATTGACTACTGCTAATGAGCCACACTTGCAAGCCTTTAGCAATTACCACTTCTGAAATAGTTGTTCTTGTACTGCTTGGGCATGTACATGGCCTCATGCAGGTCATCACACCATGCTTACCTGCTCTCCACTTCATGCAGATTGTGTGATTCATGAATGATGACTTGACACCTGATTTACATATTGACAGTTTCCATAGAGGTTAATCTGCACTATAGAAACATAACCTGGTACTAATGCACTTGTACCATATTAGGAGAGTCTGTATGGATTCACCAGCTTGAGATACTGCTGTTTTACTGCTGCAATTACATTATTTTTTGGTCTTTCATACAAATCCTGTCAAAGTAGGTGATGTTTCTCTACAAATAATGTTTTAAACACATATGATGGCTTATATTTCAGATAACATTGTGTGATGTCTGAAGTCTGTTCATTTGTATTTGTATCGAAGGTATAGCAGTTTTAATGTGAAGTATCTTCAACTAATGTTAAATGTCTTTATAGCAACATTTCTATAACAACTATGTTAAACAACTATGTTGACTTGGACACATACACTGAGTTGGTCACAGCCTACATTTCTAAGTGTGTGGAGGATGTAAGAAACACCAAACTCATCACCATATAGGCAAATCAAAAACTTTGGCTAACTAGTGAGGTGTATGAGCTCTTGAAAGTAAGAAATGCAACTTTCAAATCTCAAGATATGGCAGCTTTAAGTGTGTCCAGATCCAAACTGAACAAAGGTATCAAAGAGGCGAAAACATCTTATGGCAGAAAAATCCAAAGTCACTTCAGGGACCAGAAGGATACCGGGCAACTATGGAAAGAAATTCAAACCATCACCAACTACAAGCCTACATCAGCTTCATGTGATGATAGCATTGAGTTTCTGAACCAACTGAACAAATTCTTCAGTAGGTTTGATGCTGACAACAAAACAACAGCATGCAGAATCCCTGAAGACAAGGATGCAGCAGTACTGAGCTTCAATACAATAAATGTCACCAGAACCCTAAAATGTGCCAACCTGAGGAAAGCAGCTGGTCCTGACAACATCATGGGCAGGGTACAAATGGGATGTGTGAAAGAACTGGCTCCCCTACTCACTGACATCTTTAACACTTCACTCCATCTAGCCAGTGTTCTGAAATGCTTCATATTCTACCCAAGTAACCACAGCCAACAACTCTGAATGACTACTGACCAGTTGCTTTAACCTCGACAGTAATGAAGTGCCCGGAGAGGTGGTCAAAGATCATATAGCCTCAATCTTACCTTTGTCACTGTATGTACTGCAATTCACATACAGGACAAACCACAGTACAGGGGATGCCATCTCACTAGCTCTTCGTGAAACACTGACCCACTTAGAAGGCAAAAATTGCTATGCAAGACTACTATTCATCGATTTCAGTTCTTCTGTCAGTACTGTCATCCCTCAGAATCTGATATCGAAGCTACTTCAACTGGGCATAGAATCTCATTTATGCAACTGGATTCTGAGCTTCCTTACTGAAAAGCCTCAAAAGGTTTGTGTGGGAGACAATAGCTCCGGAAGTATCATCCTGAACACAGAAGTATCACAGGGTTGTGTCTTAAGCCCTCTCCTTTTCACTCTGCTGACACATGACTGCATGGTCACACAGGAGAAGAATAGGATCATTAAATTCATGGATGGCACCACTGTTACAGGCCTGGTCAAAGACGGAGAGGATGAGGCCTACAGGAACAAGATTGATCAACTACTGGTCTGGTGTGACAGCAACAATCTAGCACTGTCAGCAAAACAAAGGAGCTGATTGTTAATTTCAGAAGATCTCAAGTACCACACAAACCTCTAGTGATGAAAGGGATGACAGTGGAAAGGGTAAAGAGTACAAAGTTCTTGAGTGCTCATCTCATGGAGAACTTATCCTGGTATGTATCCAGCACAGTCAAAAAAGCTCAGCAATGCTTGCACTTTCTAAGGAAACTTAGGAAGGCAAAATTACCAAGCTCCATACTTCAGACCTTTTATAGGGGCACCATTGAAAGTGTCCTGACCAACAGCATTGAATTCTGGTATGGGAGCTGTAATACTCAGGACTGGAAGGCTCTCAAGAGAGTTGTAAGGTCAGCAGAAAGAATCATCTGCACCTCCCTTACTCCTCTGGAAGATCTACACAAATGCATTGACAGGGCCAAAAAGATTTCCAGCGATCCAGCACATCCTGCCAATGGTCTGTACACTCGTCAATCCTCTGGCAGGAGACACAGAAGCCTGCATTGTAAGACCACCAGACTAAAAAATGGTTCCTTTCTACTCTCCATTAGACTGTTAAACTCATGGGAAAACTGAACCATGACATCTGTTACATAACTAGCCTATCAAGGGACTTATTTTATGGATGTGCAATGACTAAGTGCAGCACTAAGGTAGCTCATCTACACACTGAAGGACTGTAAAGTGCAATATACAAACTGTGCTATTGTTTCAACTTTACTTTGACAATATTACCTTCATATTGTTCCTTGTCTTCCTTGTCTCCTGTTCTGGGATGGGTGTGGGTCACTGCTGTCCTACTTTACTTACAAATTGCTACTTTTTAAATTTATACTGTGATATTTTATTATGTGCAACTGTTTCCTGCATTGAGAACGAACCATTGTAATTTCGTCCAGCTACACCGTAGCTCTGAATGACAATAATGTTTTCTTTGACTTGACTTTGACTTGATTTCTCTCAGGATGTGAACATGTGACAACATTTTTATATAACTAGTAACAATGTGAAGGTTGCATTTTAGACCAACAACTGTGCTAAGTATGTTTATATATGTTTAGCTTCTTAGATTTCCACTTATGTATCGACTGTGTGTGCTATCCTCTGTCTTTTAGTCAGGGTTATAGTCGACAGCTGTTATATTCTTACAATTTAGTCAACAGAACCTAGGTTGGGGAATATGCCTTTTCCCCAGTTTTGTGTGATTTCTGACTTGGAATGTATAATTAGCAGGGGATGCAGGGGAAGGGTAGAGGGGGCTTCTTTCCTGCAAAAAAAAACAATATTTTATAGTTGCATGCTCCTAGGCTGCTTCTCAGAGCATTTGCAGTGTTGTGTGAGCAGGTAGGATGGAACTAAAATCACTGGCTCATGGTAATTAGTACTACGCAATTGTGCTAGCCATCTGAGAACCTAGTTCTCAGTGCCTTGTAATTTAATACATCAGTATTAGACTTAAGAATCTCTTTGTCTTCCGGGATGCACTGAAATATGTACTTTGCAGCTCAGACAATGTTTAATATTTGATACAGCTTGTTACAGAATTCCAAATGATTACCATGGCTAAGAAAATTACTTCATTATAACTTGTTCGACAGACATATTTAATACTGATTTTTGTTATTATTTTATTTTTATTTTTGAATCAAAATTAAGCGCCTTTAACAAAAGAATTGTCTGTCTTGTAGGTCCTTAAGGAAAAATCTTATTTGTCATGTTACTGTTTAATCATACACAGAATGTTCTTACAGTGCCTGAGGTATCATTTGTGCAAAGTAGCACCTTATGAGAAAGATGAGATTCACAAATAGTTTTTGGTAAATAAACACACTGGATATGTAAAGCATAAAAAAGTTACTGCACTATAAGGAAACATATGAAATATACCACTTTGGTGGTTCATAAGATGCTTTTATGCATTTACTAGAGTGGAATAACATGAGTGCATTGGCTATTTGAAAGTAGGGGGCACAGCAGACCATTAGTAGCCTAGCCAATGCAAACCTCATTAGCTGTTTCCTCTGCCTGTAAGGACCTGTGTACACAGCCCAGAAGTGAATCTGCACATCATCATCCACTTATCAAGGCAGTTATAAGAAGAGCTAGAGATTTACATTTTTGATGTGCTGTTGGAGCTTGCAGATGATGCAAGATAAATCCCTATCTGTTCTATTTTTAAATGATGCTTTTAGCACATTTATCTAAGGGTCTTTGATGTCTGATTCTATACCTTTATTCTTCTAGTCGTGAAACTTCTTTGCTTAGTTGCATTATAGTTGCCTCTGATCAATGTGCCATTAGTGATGTTCTAGTTGTTCCTATCATTTCCTTTGTTATTCTGTACTTATGTGAAATTATATTTTATTAGTTTAGCTGCATAATAACAAGCCTCAGCTTTGTAACTTTTAAAGATCTGTACAAGTGCTCATCCATCGACTAACAAAGATTTTTGGAGAAAGCAGCCTCTGTTCACCTTTTTCATCTGAAGAAGAGGATTTGCTAGTAAGGATACTAATGTTTGTTGAATTCAGCTACGAATCTCTAGCTATCCCTTTGGGACATTTTCAGTTAGTCCTAAACCATCACTGGTTAGGGCTGGATAGACATCTAGCCAGACAAACTAGTGGGTTCTTATAGCCATTTTTATTACATTTCCACTTGTTCATTGATTTTATATGAAGTTTAAGAATGCTGAACTGCTACAGGACTGCATTTGCGCCATGTGAGATGAGATTGTGCATTCATTTAAAAAAATGGGAGACTAAATAAATATGGACAGAAAAATGGGAATTCAGTGTGAGCTTTAAAATTGAAAATTAATGTTTATTATATAAATGATTATGTGAGGTTAAGGGTAGTAGAGAAGCTGTGTTTTACAAGTGATAGCAGCTCAGATCATATTTGTAGCTAGTATAGACTCATATAAGAAAAGTGTATGGAAAAATGTGTACATTGTATGGAAGTAAAGAACAGTTTAGGTGTGGAAAGAAAAATATGCGATAAAACTGTTTATAATATGATTGTGAGCAGAGGTAAGAAATTTCAGATGGCCTGCATTTATTTGTGTACATTGTGTGGGAATAAAGAACACTTTAGGTGTGGAAAGAAAAAATATGCCAAAAGACTGTTTGACAATAATAAGATTGTGAGCAGAGAAATTTCATATGGACTGCATTCTTAAATAAGTTTATCGATGTTAAGGCAAAACTTGACACCATCATCATGTCTGAGAGAGAGAGAGTGTGTGTGTGTGTGTGTGTGTGTGTGTGTGTGTGTGTGTGTGTGTGTGTGTGTGTGTGTGTGTGTGTGTGTGTGTGCCTGTCAATATCTTGAGATAGGGTGTTCAGGTGAGTTTTGATGCATTATACCAAGAAAATATCTGGTTCTACTTCAGCTCCCCTGTCATTTTACTGGATTGCATTTATTTAATTTAATTTAATTTATTTTACTTTATTAATTTGGATTGAGCAATGGTCTCAGTGGACCATTTTCAGAATTAGCCCAGGAGCACTGCCTAGTTAAATGACTTTCTCTGAGTCACACAGTTAGGTAATGGAGGCTGATGGAAATAAACCCAGGACCACTGGAACACAGGAATCAGTTCATTAACTACATCCTAATCCCTGTACCAACTGTTAAACATTAGAATTAAGAACATAATCGGAGAGTGAATCAATGTTTAGTTTGCTACAGAATGATAATTTTAATAGGGTCAAAATGAAATTTTGAAACAAAAATAAAGACATTAGAGAAAATCATGGACTTTTTATTTATGTATTATTTTTATTTTATGAGGATTATTTATTTGTCTTTTTGCACTGCTTTCTACCTGTATAGACTTTTGTGTCAAAAAGCTTTTGTTTTCATACCTAGGGAAAGATAACAGGAAGCACAACGGAAAAAATATAAAAACAGACTGAGCCCATACCTCTCAAATGTCCACATTTTCACATAATGTCCAGATTTAAGCCTCATAATTTTGGTATTTTCCTCATAAAATTTTGTTTTTCTGGCCAGTCTTTTGTAAATCTTTGAACATTAAAGTCAGGAAATATTGACAGACATCTGAGTTTCAGATTTCGTAACCTTCAAGAAATTCATGCCAGTGCAAAACTTGTTATTCTATCAACTTTCGACATTTGTAAGAGCAGTATTTCAATACTGTCCCTATTTTGGGACCTTTGTCCCTCTTTATGTATGGCTCTGTCCAGATTTCTTGCTCTATGAGGTTGAGAGGTATGACTGGGCTTGGTGGATGGAACAGTGTTGGGCTGATGGGCTTGGAAGGCATGGGGATGGAGATGAGGATGGGGCACAAAAATGGGTATGCTTGTCTGATCACTACCCCCATCACTACAGTTCTGTTTCTCCTCTTTTTGGAATGCCATCATTAGGAAAAGGGATTAGCTCCATAGACTGGCACAGTTTTTGCCTATTTCCCTTTCTTCTATGTAGTTCTTATGCACACATGCACCAGCATACAATAGGCAACAGTCACTTCTGGGATGCTTTACATCATCTGTTCAAGTATGTGTGGTCTGGTTTACTAGTATTTGTCAGGGATGCATATATTAAAAATGCTCCATATGCATGAACACTCTTACATTCTTTTGTATAATGCAATAACTGCCACATTTCATATTTACCTTTACAATCGCACTTATAAGTCTGTTTTTTTTACAACTGAGCATTTTTACAGTCCTCACATGATTATGTATACCATTTTCTTCAAATTGTTTATTAAACCCTAGGATTCATTAATAATCATGTACACTTCATATTAATCTTCCATGATTAAAGCATGTTAGAGCAATAAGCAGCAGTGCTCATTGAATATGCATGCTGCTCATCTAGTGCACTCATTACTTAGCACCTTTTTGTGGCCAACAGAAGTGCTGGAGGACTTGAAAAGGTGCAAGGAAGCTGAAGGACACAAATGTAAACAATAAACAAATCTAGTAAGCGAGCACACATAGCTTATATAAAATAAGGGCAGGTTGATTGAAATAATTAAGACACAGAGGAAGTTAAATGAGGAGAATATACACAGAATATAATGGGATTATTGAAGAAATAATTTGGGGGGCAGTAAATAGGGAAAATGTACTCAGAGACTCCACTCAAACATGCTTATGTCAGAAAGAACATTTTAACATAAATACTTCCATAGTGGTGTAATAATAATTAATTCTGTTCACAATTCTTGACCCATGCACATAAATAAAAATGGATGTGCCAACAAATGATGTGAATGGGACACAAAGCAACAATGTAACAAAGGGTAGTAAACATGATATAAATATTAACAAAATGCTGAGTTAACAGTTAGCAAGGACAGTAGATACATTAAGTGATATTTGCATAAACTGCAGTTATTGCATATGAGATGTATATACAGGGAATGTATTTGTGCTAACCAACAGTACTGCTGTATTCTTCACTTCATCATGTAAAAAGAAGAAGAAATTACCCTTACAGCTGTTATGTGATGCACATCAGAAAGAGACAGGTTATAAGACAAATTTTCCATCTTTTCTCTAATGTGCATTTTTAAAATATTCCATAATATGACTTAACTTTCTTATCATCATTAAACAAAATAAAACCAAGCCATCAATTGTTACAAAAGATGTTTCCTAAATTTGTTTAGCTTCATCATATGTACAGAAATCAAAGTTATAATTAAAGAATGGGATAAGGAATTAGTTAATACTCAAAAAGAAATATGTAAAGTTAGATTACAACAACAAAATAAAATGTAAAAAGTAATAGCAAAAATATAAATAAATAAAGTTGCTATCTTCACAACACCAGAAATGTTATATCATAAAGTTGAATTAGCTTTGAAAATTTTAAGATGCATAGCTATGCTATGTCACCTACAAAGTGGCCTGAATTAACAAATAGAAGTAAGTTAACAGGAAAGCTTAAATATGTAATTTAGTAAATCAATTGAATAAAATAAATACAACAGATATTGTAGAAATGCTTACTATCTTTAAAGAATGTTATGAAAACATTTATAATAGTAACAATATTCACACAAACAAAAATATGTTAAATACATGTTTAAAAAGGAATGTCACCAAGAAGCTGTAAATACTGAAAAAGTCTATAAAGTAAATTAAAGACGCAATCAAAAGAAGAAGGATAAAAAAAGTGCTAGGTTTGTATAGCTTCACTGTTAATCTATAAAATATTGCCAAATAAAATAATTACACTTTTAGGTGATACATTTGAACTAATACAAAGTCAGAGAATAAATTATTCCCTCATGGAATTATACTTTATTTTTTTCTATCATTAAACGAAGAAAAGTTAAAGAACTGGTTACTTCATTAAGACCTATTTCATTATTAAATGTTGGTTATAAGATTTTTACAATTATATTGCCTAATAGACTGAAAAATGTACATACAATCATAAGTAAAGATTAAAATGGATTTAAAATGAACAGATTAACATGTGACAATACTAGAAGAGCAATTATTGTGATAGATCTAGCAAATAATTGGAAAGAAAAATAGCTTTAATTAGTATAAATATTCAAAAAGCCTTTGGTTTGGTAGATTGGAATTTTTTGTTTAAAGCATTAACAGCTTACAAATTTCTAGAAAGTTTTGTAGTTTTGATAAGGAGTCTTTATATAGGTTGTAATGCTTTTGTATAAATAGGTATGTTTCCTTCTAAAGAATTTAACATTTTCAAGGAAAAGAGAAGGTTCCCCACTATCACCATTGTTATTTGCTTTAGTTATAGAACCATGCCCTAGTCCTATTAGATTTAATAAAAATAGATATGGTTTTGAAATCAATAAAGATTATTAATCTAAAATGTAACTATTTGCAGATTATATAATATGATTAATAGGGGTTTTAATAAATTGATTGTTGAAACTGACAAAGACACTAATCAGTTTTGTTTCTTCAGTGAGTATTACTCATAATAAATATAAGATTATTTTAATTTATCAATTTGTGAACCCTATTTATAAAACCAAATTTAGTTTTAATTGGGAGAAAAAATATATTAAATAGTTAGATGTTAATCAAAATATTAATATTAATTTTACTAAAATTACTAATGCGGTGGTGGTGCTGTGGTAGCGTTGCCGCCTCACAGTAAGACGTCCTGTTCGATTCTCAGCAAAAGCGTCTTCTGTGTGGAGACATGCATGAATGGGCGTACCTTCGTTGAAGGTTGTGCATCAGGGCTGACAACTCGGTACGTAAAAATATACTGCCAATCATTAGAGTACCAGAGTTCCACTGTGGCGACCCCTAACCGGGAAAAGCCGAAAGATACAACAACAACAACTAAAATTACTAATGAAATAACATTTTAATTCAACAATGGAGCATATATTTCTTTACATTTAAAGAAAGATTGATGATCATAGCAATGGTTATTCTACATAAAATACATTGTGTGTTACAAACAATAGCTATTCTCCCAGATAAAACATTAATAAAAAAGTGGAAAAAGTTTAATTTCATTTCTGTGTTTTCCAATAAAGCCAAGAGCTGCTTATAAAAATCATCTTAAGACATAGGAGTATGATGGGATACGTTTTCCAGATTTAGAATCTTTCTCCTTAACCACAATTTTAAATATGATTATGCCATATTTAGACCCTTTATTATACTTAAGTCAATGGAAAAAACTGAATGAACAAACACTATTAAATTTATATAGTTGTAATGATTTAAGTAAAATTGAAATTATAAACAATAAGTTATGTTATTAAAATATTACTTTGAAGGAAATGTAGTGATTAAGCTAGATTCAAACCATGTGATGACTATATTGAATACTTTTAGAAATTATTTGTTTAGCATACCCCTACTTAAAAAGTGGAAATTTACAATATTCCTAATTTAATGTACACCAGGATTTATAGAAAGACAGAACTTCATTCATAAGATTTCTCTTAAAACCAAAGGTATAACATTTTGGTACAAGTGCTTAGACCGTGGTTCATTGCTGACAATACAACAATTGATGAGAAAATATGACATGCCTGACAATCATAGATTAATATTTCATAGTACTCTTGAAAATATGTAAAGGTCAGTCGTATCACATGAATAATAATGAAAAACACAAATTTTCAATAGATTATAAATATTTAATTTCTACTACTCAATGGATTACTTCATTTAAAGGGGAACTATCTAAATGTTATAAAATAATAATTAACAGTAGAAATAATTGGATAATACATTTTGGAAGCTTATTGAATCAATAGAGGTAAATGATTTAATGGGAGAAAGGAATGCAATCCTGATATTAAACTCTATCAGTCTTACATTTTCAAGTTTGTATTGAAAAATATTACATGGAAATATATTTACAGAAGTTTAGTTACACCTTTTAAGATATCAACATTTATTAAAATCAGAAATTTTCTCTATGTTGATGTGCTAATGCAGTTAAAGCTGTCTTGATACATATTTTTTTGATTGTTAAAAACTAATAAAATATTGGAAAGATATAAATAATTTCTTTAAGGTAACATTTATGTGATCTTAGAAAAACAACAATTTTAGTAAATACTCCAAATCTATCTGTGATAAGTATTAACCAGAATTCTATATTTTTGGTGGCTTCTATCAGTTGCTAGAAAAGTAATCACTAGAAAATGGAACTCTGATGCAAGTCCTTTATTTATAGATTTTTTAGATTTAGCTATTATTTACTGTAATAATGAAAAATAAATTAAGAAGTTAAAATCTGAAAATGCTATTGTAAAACCTAGCTTTTTGAACAAACTGGAGATGTTTTTTAATGGAAAACAAGTTTGAAAATTTGATTTTAATTGTATTAAAATGCACTTGTTAAATATGAAAGCAAAATGTATATCTTCCTTCCTGTTTCTTTAATGTACATACTGCAAATATGTTAAAATGAATAAAAAATTTCAAATAAAAAAGAAAGGGACGTGTTATTGCCATTTCTCATTTACAGCAATAGAAAGGGGGCATATTACCTTTAGACTTATATCAGACAAGCATGTGTTGTACATTCATATAAATGCTAAACAGTAATAAAATAACACTCAAAATACATAAGTAACCCATGACATTACACATCTAATGACATTTCATTAATTCAAAGTCTCTGGTTGAAATTAGCCTGCATCTACTACATTATATTGGGCAAGGAATTAGAGCAAACACTGCCATAACATCAAGTAAATACCAGAAACACACGTGTCATAGCACAGGTCCAATCACAATTTCTGATGATCTTTTAGCATGCCATACCATAAGAAATGTTATGTAAGCCCTCATGTCCTATAATGCTCAACTGTGTGAAGAAAAGAATTACAGTTATATAAAAATGTTTGAATGAAGACATAAGTAATGCATGTGAGCAACCAATGACACATTTAACATTTGCATCTTGCCAGACTTATGCCATGACAGATATCAGAAAGCTGCATATCAAGTGACTAGAAATAGTCATACTTTTTGTGTCATGAAGGACACCCTTGAAGGGCTTGCAGTGTTTTCTTATCGTAATGAGTATGGATTACTTACATAGAGCATGAAGCCTTAAAAATTTGGCCCTCTGACTCTTCCATAACTACTTTTTTTGCTGAAGCCACACCTGCCTGACACATTTATCTCACAGACAGATGCTTCCAAATGTAACCTCTTGTCTATCATACTACACACTCTACTGAGCTATGCATTGACTGTGTCTGTCACAGAAAATAGCAATGAAGCTTCTCACAAGTAAATAAGTAAGCCAAGACTTTTGATGATAATTTCTACAATATTAGTTAGAATGATGAAAAGGAGGTATCTGTGTTAATGTTGATACAACTGTGAGCAGCCTGGCATCAATGTTTCTTAGCCACAGAAGCTTTTTCCATTGTTTTGCACATAGACACTTTCCCAAAATTGAACCACATTCTGTATATATATGCTATACAACTCAGTACTCAAACCATGCATCACAAGAGCACTCACACCACATTACTCACAGAACAGCTGTTGCACTACCATGAAATCACAAAATGTGTTTGTTTGTCCAGTGTAAAATGGATAATAACTTGATACAATGGTGTCTGTGTAATGTCAGTACATTCACATAATGTTGATCTCTGCAGGAATTGAACAGCAAGCTATGTAAGCCCACCAACTAACTAAATGTATATGAATCACATGCACCACAGTGGAAGTCTTAACACAATTCTGCAACTCCACCTATATGAAGTCATTACTTCTCATGATTGTGCTGTAAACAATTTATATGGGATAAAAGGGACTGGGGATGCATCTTCCAATGGAATTTTTTACATTACATCTGTGTTGGATATCACTCATGCAGAACTTTACTCACCTGACACCAAACACCATTTTACATAATGCTTACAATCACTCAATGGGAGTTTTAAACACCTGAGTATGTGATGACAGAAGCTACATAATATTGTGAAGAATGAATGCACCATAGTATAATTGTTGCTACAACTATGAGATATTTGTGTATTTGAAGGCATTACATCATGTTATTGATGCAGGGGATATGTGTGGCTGCAATTTTTTTAATAAAAACTATTGTTATATGTCGCACAATATTACTTAATATGAAGTGTTCCCAAACACATGTGAAGTGTAATGCAGTTATCATTGTCACAGTAGAATGACAATCACACACAATGTGCAAATGATTAAGGATTTAAACACATGCCTTACTAAAGCAAAAACATACAGAACATTTTCTCATTTTCTTATGCCACAGGAAAAGACTTACTCCTTTTCTTAGGAAAGAAAAAAATTATCAAGTGGCATCATCACTATCAAATATAGCATTTCTGTGTGAAAAATGAGCAGACGTTCTTGTAGAGGAATCTCAAGCTCTACATGTACAAAGTATAAAACTGGGTGACAACATGCATATTCACAGTCATGCTGACACAACTGAATCTAAGGAGTAATGATTAGATTTGAATTGACTACCAAAGATCAAAATGTACAGAACATTAGCTGAATCACAAGCACCACACAAGATGTTGGTTTACAATTGTGATAGTGCACATATGACTGGATGGCATCACATGGTTCAATACACTGATGTTTCTGCTAAAAATGAAAGAAAGAGATTGTAAAGCACAATAATACTGCACAGCTCCACATCCTAATATGCAATAGAAGTCTTCTTTGCACAACATTATAGAGAAACATACACTCACAGTAGTCAAACAGGACTGGATTTAAACTGCAGCCTATCTCCTTAGTTATATGATCTAGCGAGCACAGTATCAACAGCCAGTGCCACAAGTTAGTGAAGTGTTGAAAGCATGATGTAATCATTGTGCTTCCAAAAGTGGGTTTTGCTGGGGATACCAGAAACTTATAGTGTTGCCCTCTACCAGTGAAAATATGTCTCCTAAGTGGAAGTTTACATAAGGTGGGTTGTCATGGAGCCAATTGTACATAACACTGCAGACAGTCACATTACTCAAACAGAGTTGGATTTGAACCAACTACCTATATAACTAGAGAACCTAAAAAACTCAGTATTAACTGCAAGCACTACAAAAAAGTCTGACTTTTATAGTGAAAGAGTCCAGTTATGAAATATGATCTCATCAGTGCGGTACAGAGAAATTGTTTGTGGTAAAAGTAAGGTAAGGGGATGGGGTAGTCCTCTCCCAGTTTAAATGCATCTTCTGAGTGAAAGTAGATATAGTGTGTCTGTTAAGAAAGCTACACATACCTGACACTTAAGCCACAAACACAAGTTCACCATTATGAGATTCGAACCTCCTACTTATCTAGTTACACAATCAAAAGACCACAGTATGTATTATGACAACCACAGGAGTCTGACTTTTAAGGGTTGACAGTGCACTTATGAAAGGATGATCTCATTAGTGATACAGAGATGTTTGACTCTTGAGCTCTCCCACACACACATACACACACACACAAACACACACACACACACACACACACACACACACACACACACACACACACACACACACACACACACACACACACACTCACCACTGTCAGATTTAAACCATCTACCTAACTAGATACACAGTCTAGAATACACAGTATGAAGTGCAAGTACCACAAAGGAAGTCTGTCTTGTAATTTTTTGTTTTACTCTATCTCCAAAATGCACTGCTGGGAAGCTCATTTGATTGGCTGATGGGAAAGTATTAGCACAAGCATAATCATATCTTGAAGTGTTGAACTTAGAATGGGAATTGGCAGTAGTATATGGTGCTCTATGCCAACCTTTGCAAAAATAAGTAGTATACACATATACTCATGTCTGAATCAGAACAGAAATGTATTATGGTCATGTTTCATGTGTAATGGTTTGCACATTTGGTATGACAGTTGCAGTCCTTCACTCCTTATAAGTATGATACAGCTGTATTCTGAAACACATCCAGGTCCTAGCACACTATTGCTGATGGAAACGTGGCTTATGGAAACAATATTAAATCAAGAAAATTTATACAGTAGCACAGAAGGGGTGGGAAGAGGGAGACATTTGGAGACAGGGATAGACATGTAGATATACCATGAGATTAGTCTGTGGTTCATTTATGCATGTGCTTGCGTCATGTTATCCTGCATTTTCTGACCTATATATATATACACACACACACATATATATATATATATATATATATATATATATATATATATATATATAGATATATATATATATATATATATTTGCAAAATCAAATCTATGTTTTTTTTTCCTACTGTGTTCTGTTGTTAATGATTCTCAAGATATTCTCAAGGTTAGGGATGACAACAGCAAACATTAATATGCAGAGATGTGTATATCCTTTGAAACTCTTTACATTTGTGATGTATTGCTGGTGAACAATAAAGTATTTCCAAGATGGATGAAGATGGTGAAGGAGAGTGGAAATATGATGAGGACAGAAGAAAGATACTGTTGTTTCATAACATACGCAGCACAGACTTACATACATACTACTAATATGTGAAAACAAATAAATGTATGACATACATCTGTATTCAAACCTTTGACAGTATAATATAGAAGTCTATGGAGTGACAGTATAATATAGAAGTCTACGGAGAGGAGGATTATCTCAGCTCAGCACATAGGAACTCAAGGAATATTAACTTTAAATGACACATTTTAAGGGACACAGACAATGGACAACAGATTGAAGCAAGGGAACATGTAGGCATCAGCCTTTATCATGGTAAAGACAGGTGTGACATCCCATAGGGTGTACATGACATCTATCAGCCTAATACATATGTTACACAAACTGCCTTACGATAATACTATCAGTCTGTATTTTAACAGTGCAGCACAGCTAAGCACATTAGAGCCATGTGAACCATGCTACTGCAGCTCAAATTGAAATCTTCAGCTTTTGCCATACACTATGAAATGACATTTACCATCTCTCACCATTGATGCGTGATACCAAGTTTTGCATAAAATCTGAGAACATTAAATGGGGACAAGGGATTTGGAGACAGGGATAAATACATAGGAATAAATTTGCTTATGGTCAATTTCTGCATATCTTTTTGTTGTTTTACTCTTCAGTTTGCCATCATAATTATTTGGTAATAATCTATAGAAAACAGTGTTCCCAAAAGGAAGCAAGCAGATTAATACAGCTGCAGGATAATGATGTGTTACAAAAATATGTAGCCAACACTTAATACACAAAGGAATCATACAAACCATTCAGTAACACTTTGACATACAACTAGATTTGAACCTTGACAGTATTCCAAGACAAATCCACAGACCTGAGTATTATCTAATTACACCACACAAGATATTTTACTTCACAAAGTTCAAATCTGACAACACACTGAATAAAAACAGGACGTATGAATTGTTCTTCATTGCACTCATGAGTAACATAATACATATGCAACAGTAATAATTGATGATACAGAAGTAGGAACAGAGAGAGAGAGTGACATTGAAGCAGCAACAGAGACAGACAAAGAATGTTATATTTTTATGGGCCTTTTTTAACATCTTTGTGCTGTGTTACTGTTATGTTTTTCATGATAAGTAATCTGTCATAGTATGTACAATCAAGTAATTCCAATAGGGAGCAAGCAGGAGTCAAAAAGAAGAAACATGATTAAGACATAAGCAGGATAATGCTGGATTAATAAGATAAAAATAAAAAAAAACACATACACATAATAGTAATAAGAATAAAACATGCAATATGTATTTCACAAATTTCTGGATGGCTCACACCAAAAGCATTTTGCAGACATGTGAATTAGGTCAACACTCCATACAGGAAATATGTTTACCTTCCAACCTTAGTTTTATTTGGTTTGAAGGGACAGTCACAAAACAATAAGGCAAGGGAGAATGTCGGCATCATGTTTTATCACTGTAATGAAAATGTTAATATTACATATGGTGTACATTACAGCCAGCAGCATAATAAATGATCAAATGCAGAACAGAGATACATTATGTTAAATTTCATATGGGTCATGATTTAGACATTCATCATGAAGCCAAGAAGTTTTGGGCAGCATGCTTCCTAACAATATTTGCAATTGGAATATCCTATATGTTTTAAATTCAACTCTTCAGCCTGCTCAAGAGAAGATTAGCCTATCTGTACATAGCGCAGCAAAGCTACACACAGTAGTGTGAAGGGTACCAAAGAAATGTGGCCGAAGGCAAAAATGCTGCTCAGCACCAGGTACTGTATACATTTTGACAAGACAAGACTGATGATACAAAAGGAGCAAGAGACATAGAGAGAGGGGGGTGGGAATGAAGACAGGGAGCAAGCAAATTATAATAGAAGCAGGATAAGTGTGGCTCAAAACAATATGTAGGCAACAGTTACACATAAAATAGTCTAATAAAAAGAGCCAATAAAAGTTTGATTTATTTCTAGATCAGAAGACTAGAAACTATGCAAAATTTAGCCTATAGACCTCAGCACACCACAAAGGCATTCCTATGTCACAGAGTTTAAAGCACACAGGTAAAGGGAGACCATCAAATTACTGAACTACAAGTGATGAAGAGAGAGAGAGAGAGAGAGAGAGAGAGAGAGACAGAAATGGAAAGAGAAATACCAAGAGTTTAGCTTATGGGGCATTTAGGGTCATCCTTAAAGTATGTTAGTCATGTGTTTCCTCATTATTTCCCTTTCATGCTCTGTACAATAAAGCATTTGCTATAGGGAGAGATATAGGGTAGAAGATTATGCCCAACATTAAGACATGAGCAGGATAAGGGTGGTTTACTAATCCATATGGCTTGAATACTGAATTGCACTGGAAAGCATTCCTATTGGATAATTAATTCACTGAAAGTAATCATGAGGGCTATATACGTTCTGAATGTTGTAGGTTTTTTAGCTTTGGAAGAGTTGTTGAATTTGAGGTGATAGTTTGTTTTAATAAAGTCTTTTTAGCCTATTCCATCTCTTTTGTTGTTGTAGGCATTTTTCCAATTAGAGTTTATAATTGATTTACTAAGTCTCCCTGTTGGGACTGGATTTTCTTTCAGATGCTTTCTTGCTGCACTACTCAAATGCTATGTTCATGAAGTGTAACTGGAGATAAATACAGATGCTTGCAATTAAACATATGATAGGAATATAAAATGACATGAAATAATAATTTGACATACAGCTGCAATCAAACCCTTGACTCTATGCAGAAACATCAGTCTACAGACAGAAGGATTATCTCAACACACCAGATAGAAACTTCTAGTTCATTACATCCAGCAGATTAAGAACTGTTAGTGTAACTCTTTCAAAGTAGTGCCTTTACTCTGGCTTTAATCTGTATTCCCATAGTGCAGTGAATTTAAGCACATTTACACAAAGGTAACCAGATTAGTGCAAGCAATGATAGAAACTCACTATTTTTTTCTGATAGGACATGACATGAAACACCATTCGACATCACCCAGCACTGGCACATGATGCCAAGCTCCGCACAAATGATAAGGACAAAAAGTGAAGGCTTTTTGATGGGCTTTCTGGCTGTGTGTGTGTGTGTGTGTGTGTGTGTGTGTGTGTGTGTGTGTGTGTGTGTGTGTGTGTGTGTGTGTGTGTGAGATACTATTTTTTGATGAGATGAAACATGTTAAAAAGAGATTGATAGGACAGAGGTGAAAACAGGGGCAAGCAGAGGGTAGGACACAAGAGAAAGGGTACAGGAATTTGCAGGATGGTGGTAGGAGAGAGCCATAGCTGTCCATTTCTTCACAACATAAATGTTTAATTGAACATGCAATTTCAGGACTTTGGTGAGTCACCAAACAAGAAATGTGTGACAACAACTGAATAACGTTGTATAGCCGATTGGTTCAAGTGAAGTTGGTCAAGATAACACACAGAGCTATACATGGGGTGTATTTCTTTTTGTGGGATAGATGTCCATTATTTTTTAGGAGAAAGGAATATTTGGGAATGTGCTTAGGATTGAGATGGTCAGGTAGATAGTGTAGGATAGGTATCAGGCACAGACATATAGGGCATACAAGGCAGACAGGAATGGTAATGAACATAAAAGGTCGGGGGATACCGTGACTGGGAATAGATAGCGGACATCAGAGGTACATCCACATCCAGCCTAATTACAGAGAAAATCTAATCCTCACCCTTAGAACTGTCAGGACCTTTCCAACCTTGCCAATTTGGGCACTTAGGCCACTCTCTATTGTGTCCACCACCAGCAATGTCAGCTTCTGACTGGTGACAAATTCATCATGTACATTACTACTGCTCTTTGAGAGAACCACTGCACCAGCTACCGGGGCAGAGTTACCTGGTACAGGTAGAATAGCTAAGGCAGGAGTTGTGGAGACAATGTTGATAAGTTGCAACCCAGATGTGCTGGATGTTTGTGCTGCCTGTGGTTCTGCTGTGACAGTCATCTGTGGAAAAATGGTGGGCTGAATCACAGTGGTCAGTCTAGCTCCCTGTACTGATAGCCACTTTGTTTTCTGCAGCAATGTATTAAAAAACAAACAAAAAAATATATATATTAAAAAAATAACAAAAAGAGAGAGATTGTGTGGGGGAGACAAAAAAAAGAGTATTAGATTAATTGCAGATCACATTATTTTTATTATTTTAATACATAAAAACATGAGAAATAAATAAGAACCCCTACACCACACCCAGATATAGTGGGAAGGTATTAATGTGTCATAAATTGAAATCAATCACAATTCTATCATATAAAAATAGAAACATTTATTTCACTATGTCATATAGGATGTATGCTTTCAAAGCTAATTGCATTTGCAAAAATTGAATTGCTAATGTCATACAGTATAGCACTTAATGCTTTATAAATACTATCCTGCAGTAAAATATAATGTCTGTTTGGTGGTATTGAACCCACACATAATTTAGTCAGTGTGCTCATTGTCTAATAAAAGCACCAAGAGCTATCGGAGCAAGCATGCATGCTTGATACAAAAGTTTAGACATGTCTGCTCAAGATGATATGGTGTGATGGACTGCAAATACTTCTCTGCCTTGAATTCAGACTTGATGCCTATTTATCCCATGCTTCTCTAAGGTGCATTAGTCTCTCCTGATACACCTTACAATTTCCTGCTATCTCTTCTGCAATTGTACAGTACAGAAAAGAAAAAAGATATGAAAGCATAATGATTTACTGTCTTGGTTAGCTAATCAATGTTATATGATATACTGCTGATGGGTAACTATAATTACACATCTGAAGGACACAAGACGTCCTGCTTGTGCCTCTATATTTAACTGCTTGACATTGCTTCCATCTGTGAAGAATGTCAGTTGCACTGGAGACATTCTTGGTCAAGCTTTTCCAATCCTCAGCCTTATACTGAGAACTGATATTATCCCACTGCAGCAGTCTGTGGCTGCAGTGCTTGATGAGGAGTGCCAAAAAAATCCTGGACTCCTCACCGCGCCACCTTTATGCTCTGAATGGAACACCATCACCACCTCACCAGCCATGTTTGCAGCAGTCAAGCTAGAAATATGTGTTTGAACTGGCATCCAATTCAGATCTTGCATGTAACAGCTTGTGTGCAAAGACACATAGCCATGCCAGCTGCATTTGCACAATTGAAAGCACAGCAAAGACTTGGCAGATACATTGGCATTGACTGCATTAAAAAACATGGAAGGTGTGAAGTATGCTAGTGAGATTTTGCCATGTATGATGCTCGACCTTTTGATACAAGGTTCAACGTTAAACACTGAAATGCTTTATGGTGTTTGATATAATCACTGTTGGTTGGATGAAAAATGCTATGACTTGCGACATATTGAGCTGTCGGGACCTACACACTAACAAGAGTGAGTAGGACCACCTGGGAATCAGACCCATGAGAAAAAGAAAGATCAAAGGTAAACTTTCTTTATCAACTGTCAGTGCCACAGGAGAGCTTACTTTTTAACTTGTTAATTACAGATATACTAATTTAAGCATGAACAGAGCTATAATTAAGAGATGCCTGCATGTGTGTGACTTTAAGTAGTCAATGAGCTGCATTTCTACATAAAAGGCAGCATTTATGCTTGTAAAATATTTCAGATGCACGGACTTGCCATGCCCTGAGTAATACATGTTGAGGTATGTTACATATATACTTCCCTAGCCATACTGCTCTAAACATGTATCTATGACATGTGATGAGTAATAATAGGTATATCAAAACTATTATGCACATCATACCTATGCAAGTGCATTATAAATTAAATATCATCATTTTCATATTTAACATACTTTACACACATTATATTGGGCTTATTTGGCAATCATTAATAATGCATTAGCATCAGCAAATATGATTTTGATAATCAACACCACGGTTCTACACTGGAACCTCTCCTGTTTGGAATATACTTTTCTGAAGTAAAAGCCAATACCAAAGGGCTCTAGCTGACTAAGTTTGCAGGTGACTGCAAGCTAGAAGCAGTCATTGAATCTCCAAATGACTTAGCTATCCTGCATGAAAGTTTGACTCAAATAAGCAGCTCATTTCAAATTTATGGTCTGAAACAAAATGTCAGAAATGCATTATTGTATCTTAAGGGCTCTGGCTGACTATGCTTGCAGGTGACTGCAAGCTAGGAGCAGTCATTGAATCCTCAGATGACTTAGCCATCCTGCAGGAAAGTTTGTCTCAAATAAATATCTCATTTCAAAATTATGGTCTGAAACTAAATGTCAAAAATGCATTATTGTATCTTTTGGAAAATCATCTACCTCAGAGAACTACCACATTGATATCAAGACTCTAAAGGTTGACCCAGGTGTTCAGGATTTGGGAACTTATGTAGATAGTGTCCTAACTTTTGAGCAACATGTGTCTATTCCTTCAAGAAATTCCTTCTATATTGCACAGCTTATAAGCAATGGGATTGTATCTAAATCAAGGGATGCCATTGTACCCTTTTACTCAGTCATCTTTAGGACAATCACTAAATATAATGCCCACTTTGGCATGCATTTGTCCATAGACATGCAACAACTGGAATCCCCACAGAGATATCTTATCAAAAATATACAAAGCCTAAACACATGTCTGATGTGGACCGACTCAAAGCCCTATCATTATACTCTGCATCCCACAGACTATTAATAGGTGACCTGTGTCTGGCATACAAGGCATCCTCTGACCGATTACTGATGGATTTACTGCACATCAACAAGTCAAATGGCATCACAAATACCTACTCTAGGGATCTAAACAAGTTCTGCAACATCAACAGAATGGTTTGGATGGATAGACATATTTTGCAGAGGATACTACTGCTGTGGAATAGACTCCCCTGAGCATTTTCAACACCAACTTATATCTATGGATGGGAAACAGAAAATTTACTGCACAACTGACCCCTATACTACTAATGGATAAATGCAGTTCCTAAATGTTTTATCTTATGCAAGGGTCACCTCAAATTAGCTATGGTATAATCCCATTTATTCTTGATAGGAGTAATATGTAGTTATTGACCATGGGATAGGTAAGGACAATCTATAGCCAAATGGGATAGGTTAGTTTGAGCACAAAAAATTGGCTTGGCATAAAATGGCCCCACAAGGGCAGACAGCCTATTACTAACCTATGAACTTATGAATCTATGAACCTATCAGTAATTAGTGTTACATTCCTAATCAAAATATTGTTACAAATGGCATTCTAACCCCCTCTGTAAAAGCACCTGTGAAATGGATTCAAATTTCCATCACCTGTCATCTTTCTGTAAACCCAGTTCATTTATACCTTGTGCCATGGTGAAAGTTAGGTATCAGGTGCATTTCTTCAAGTACTTTCCATAGTGCTGTCAGCTGCACACTAGTGCCAGGCACATTTGCACTACAGAATGTATCACAAATTAACATTTTCACTTTTTTTCCCTTCAAATATGAAAGATTTTTCCACTCTGCCAAGGGCATGTAAATGCAAAAAGGATTAAAATGTTTTGAAAATAATTGAGAGGAAAATAAAATAATCAAAGGGTATATGTAGCAAGGACCAGATTGAGAAGTGCATTACCTTGACACATTTATCCTTCTCACATCTTTTTTCTACATCAGAAGTTTAATTTCTGTCACATATTATCAGGACTTTAAGTAATGCCATATAATGGGAATAGGGACAGACAACAGCTCACATGCTGTTAGCAATACTGAGAACAGCTGATTTTCCAACAACCACATATCCATATAGAAAAAATATTTATTCAGACCTCCCTCTGTAAAAGAAATTGTAAAGTATATTTTAACCCCGCATCACCTGTCTTCATTCTCTAAACTTATTGCACTTTCACCTTGTGCCAAAGAAAAAGTTAAGGGACAGGTGCATGTTTTTCAATGCGTACGACCCAAAGTGCTGGTGACTGTGACTGCTGCCAGGCTAGATGTATTACAAAAGGCAGGCCAAACTGCATTTTTCACTTTTTTCCTTTAGCTATGAACCCTGATTGTGTGCTTCCATGTGGCACTTAAATTCAAAAGGAATAACTTCTGTTGCAAACTAAAATAATTAAAGGATATCTCTAGCAAGGTACACAGCACTTATAGCATTATCATGACACATTCATCCTTCATATCTGCATGCCACACCATAGGTAGCATTTAGGTAACACATCATCATAATTTCATATAATGGCAATTATTCATAAAGGGGACACACAGAGAATAACAGAAGGTCATTTTTGGCACAGTATATACAATTAGTCATGACAGGAAAGTTTACATTAAAATGTATTACTTCTATGATTAATAATTGTGAGATATGGATACGTTCTCCAGCATGTGTGATACCTATGTTCACATTACTCATGTTACTGCCTTTGCCAAAATGCCATATGTTACAACATCCATAGCACATACTGTTATTAATACTGAAAAGAGGTGAGTTTACAACACATCCGTAACACAAACTCACATAGACTACAGGTAAGACTTTTAGCATTTATCATAGACTTAAGCCTGGTCATTTCATATACAACATTGGGTGTGGTGTCAATATTTACTATGAATCCAGTCATTAAAAATATCTGTAAATTGGACTGGAACTCTGTATTATGTGGCTTGTTTCTCTATGCCCACTTCACTTCTATCTCATGTCACAGAAATAGTTAGCTGACAGGAGGAATTTCTTCAATCATTAATGTCCAAAGTGCTGACAAAAGCACTAACAGAAGTCTCAATTGCACAGCTAATAGTGCTCTAAATCTAATTTGTCATTTTTTATCTTAGGAGGTGAACTCTCATTCACTGCTAGGGTCTGCTGCCAGTCAAGAGTGTGCAATTGAAATAGCATGCAATCAATAAAAAGAGAGCAAATCTATAAAAAATATAAAAAAGGAACACAGTGAGACAAATAGTTAAAATCTACATTGGTGATGTTTCTTCAACTCCATCATCTTGCAACATGAATAATTGCTCCTTAAACACCACTACATTCATGCAAAATATACCCACTCTGGATTTGAATCATCAAACCAGGACATTAACAACACGCACTTGAGATTATTATCACTATTTACCACACACACAGGCATATACAAGGAAGAATAAAAATCAGATTACATATACTTAATATGTCACATTGTATCACTTCACATTAAAGGTATAACAGAATCAACTATATTTTGAAACTTGCCAGTAGATGTGTGGATGAATGGGACATTGGCAACAGTTAAGATACCATTTCCTCATACAATATAAAACAAATATTTGCAACATTGCAGATGTTTTCTTCTCTGCATTTTGTGAGCATCATTCCCTTATCTATGCTTTTCTAACAGCAATGCAATCTCATTTGCATTGCTTTTGATATTTGTTTCAAGGAATAATGTACTTCCTTAGAATTACAGAGACATTTTTACTCATAGGCATAAAGTGTAGTAAAAAACAATTCACAGAAATGTTAAAAATATTGCTCTCCAAAATTAGTCAGTTTAATCTCAGACTTTATTGTAAGTCTCTTCTACCTAACACACCCTCCATAAGTGTTCATCAAAGAGGACAAACTATGAAACACCGTTCATGCAGTTAAACTAATCATTCACAATTGTAAGCCCTTAGCGGGTAACACTTCTTAGTGCTCATCCTTGTAGAGCTAGAGTGTGTACACATGATGTTGTAGGTCCTTACATCATGTTTACCTGCCCTGCACTTAGTCCAGGTTTTGGAATTCATGAATGATCATGAGTTCACACTTTGGTTACATATTCACAATTTGCTATATCAAGGTAATTATGTAAATAAGGAACTTGTGTCATAGCAGGGAATACTGTTTGGATCCAGAGAGCTTGATACTGCTATTTGTTTTCAAAACTTGCTTCTACTCTGCACCCTGTAAACCACCATAAAGTGATGCAGAGAATAAAGTTGTCATCCAGGCACTATGTCAGCACAGCTCATTCCTCTGAGACAGGTCAGAGATCACAAGTCCTCCTGTGACTGTATCTGGCAGCAAGTGGTCACCAACATAAATGTTGTAGGAGGTCATGGCCATACATATCAGAAAATCAGACATAGAGCCAGTGACATGATGATGCATTCAGAATGTAGGGTAGCTGTAATTGCCTTGGAAAGTATGGCTATGTGGTATGGTCCTGCTACTAATCCACACTGACAAAAATAGAAGAGCTCCTGTCCACTATCAGAGATCTAGACAACTCAGTAAAGGGTTCACACTGAATCATTCATGTTGGTGCTGACAAGGAGGACAACTCAAGTGTGTCTACAGCTGAACTACAGGTATAAAATAAAACTAAGTAATTCTCACTCATTTCTTTATTGTCAAGCTTGCCCTTATGTATCCCCCTCCTCACTTTGTGTCAGTGATGAGGAATGTGCCCAGCCCTTAGCATATTTATTTGTGATTTAGGGTTGCATATAGGTCTGATACACAGAGTGGATTGCTAATGTTTGATTACTCAGAAGCTTGCTCTAAAGCAAATGAATTATAGAAGAAATTATTTTATTTATTGTACATACTCAGCTGTACATTATTGGTTAAGTAATTCCGGACCTCGTATTTCTGTTAGTCCTCTTAGTAATGCAGTCAAAGTAAATATTTAATTATTGTTTATTGCTATACTTGTGCAAATGATTACCCTTTATTTGCTCACTGGTTTATATACAGAGGGCAACTGAAATGCTTGATACATAGAACTGGGCAAAATACATAGCTGTATATGGCAAACATCAGTCATAGGCTATTACTAAAATTACTGTAAACCTGAGACATGTTTCAGCTTGGGGGCATATAATTATTTGCATATGAGAATAATCAGTTATATACCTCTATTTTTCATACCAGTTCCATACTTAACTTTTAATACTGCAACTACAAGATGTGTCCTTGGGCACTGGCTCTGATGGTAAATGAAAATAGCCATTATATCGCTAAGTCAAGTTTGTGGTATTTGCAGGCATCACCTTTAATATCTGTATGTGCTTGGGACCCTAGGTTTTCACTTAGGTAGTAATTGTGTGTTCTATCCTTTGCCTCTTAGCTAAAGCCATGGTATATTGTGCAAACCTACATCTGCAAGCACCATCTGTAGCTGGTGGTTCTCTCTCAGGCTCCACATCTGCACCTCCTTGCACTGCTAGCCCTGTTTGTGTTCCTGGAAACTGTGGTCTGCACCTTGTTGTCCTTGATGGATCTATTTCTTGAGAATTATATGGTTCAATGTGGCACAGACTGTGAGTATTTGGGCAGAGGTGGCTGGGTATTACTGCAGGGCATCTCCTGTTGTGTCTAGACACCATAACCTTGATATAACCAAACCAAATAAATACATGTTCTATGATATTCCAAGTTTGAGCATGGGCATCATTGTATCCTTCCTCAGTGGGGTTGTGTGAGTTTCTCATGAGTGCCCTGAGCCAAGGTTTCAGTGCATAACCTGCATCCCCTTTATAAAAAGTCACCCCTAGAACCCTTGTGTTCAGCTCACACTTGTGCCATATGTGTGAGTCATGAAACCTGCCTGGGTTACCTGCATAGACATTGTAGATGATCTCTTAAGCATCACAGTAAACCTGACTGTTTATAGAGTGGTATCCTTTCATGTAAGTTTACCTCCTTCCCAGTTCAGACAAACAGAGTTCTTGTTTTGCCATATTGTGAAGGTATCCATGTTAGTAAAATAATAGAGAAAAACTGGTCAATGATTAGAATGAACTCAAAAAATATTTAAAATTTTAGGGGACAAGCCAAGTTTTGTTTATAAAACCAGAAGAAACTGTAAGAATCTAACTGAGAGTAACAGCAAAAATGAAACAGATCAAGTAAAGAACTGTCACACGATTGGTATGACTAAGTGTGGTATGTGTAGGCAATGTCCAGATTTATATGAGGGAGCAATTTTACAGAATAACAATGCTTTTGTTGCAACTTTTAGACTACCAAGGAGTAACTTTCTTAACATTGGGGTTGTACGTGTTACTTAATGTTCAAACTGCCCAGCCTTCTATATAGGTAAAATTGAGTGGCAATTTAGAAAAAGGACTTGCGAACACATATATATGATATAATTACTACGAATGTAACAATGTATTGTATAAGCACTCTAACCAATGTAAAGATTATAAAAAGTACCTGAATGCAATTATTGAGAAGGTTGTTATGGACCCGCATGGGGGTGAATGGGAGAGTGAGCCTGAGTATAGTGAGCTTTTATGGCCGTTAAAAAACAATGCCAGTGTGCCCCTAGGTCTGAATGATTGTATATCCATAAAACATGTGTTAAAAATAAGATCTGTAAAATTATAAAGAAATATTGCTTTATTAGTTTTTAAGCATTTTTATATTTTTGTATGTTTGAGGTAGGCTGTTTTACTAATAGGTAATGAAATAATTAAAGTGAGATCTTGGAACATAAGTAAAATTGTAGGGAGTTTTATGTGGAACTAAAAAGAGTTTTTATATGAAATGATCAACAGTGTATTTTTTGATGAAGTGTGTTTCAATTTTTATTTTCAATATATTTTTTAAATTTTTGTCATTTGTCATCTGTATTTTTATTAATATTATCTTATTAATTTTGATGAAATTTTATATTTGAAATGTACCTTGGATATGTTAAGGGTACAAATTAATATTTTAAAGGAAAGTTAAGTTAAATCTTAAGTGTATAACTTTAAAAACAAACTGATTGTGATATTTTTACTAGATTCATGGTTATATATAAGGTAGGATGAAGATAACTGGTTATTGTTGTGATGAAGTTCCATTGCAATTCCTATAAGGGCCAAAAGCTCTCGACTTTATTGGTCAAAAAATTATTTTATTTTATAGTTGAAGCCTAGGTTTTCCTGGTGTTACATGTGGTTCCTATTTTAGTCTTCAGGTCTATGATTTTTTCAGTACTGGTGTTTTTTTTTCATACGTAGACTGTTGTTTTCATTTGGATAAGTACCAGAAGCTAGTATACATAATGCATTTTTTCCACTGGGATGGATTCTCCATTATTTCCCTCCTGGGCTTCAAGTGAGGGTGCCAGAGGTTGCATATTTGCTCTCATGTGTTCATATCCAGCTGGTATTGCTCTATATTTTCTGTGTCATGCAGTCCATGATAAGTCAAACTGGGTCTAGTTACCCTTCTTCTCGATTAAGGTCTGGAAGAGCAGCAGCAGCACGCTGAGTTAAAGCCTGCTGTATATACAAGTTAATGATGGCAGCAACAACCACTCACGTAAGTGTGCTTGTGGCTGTATCCCAAAGAGTTTTGGATTTCAAGGCAAAAGTGAGTGTACACAGCTACTTTATACCTTCTTAAATACTTCCAACATGTTGGACAGGTCAGTTAGCATGTAATTCAGGTACTTAAGCTTTCATTAGCATATCTTGCCATTTAAGCTTGTTTTGAGGATCTACACTAAGTGCAGAGCTGTTTAATGAATATGAAATAACATACTCTCACAGCAGCACTAACTGCAGGTGTTCATAAATTCAGCCCAAAATCTTTCTGATTGAGATTTGTTATTTAGTGTCAAGTACATTCAATATGTTGTTTTATTTTTTGACTGCCATGGGGCTAATGTAGTTATGTTTGCTTGTGAGATTATGCACTAATACAGCAAGGAGAACAGTCACATTAATGTGATTTTGACTGTTCTTCCCCATCATTATGCAGTTCTGGAGTTAATCAAAATAGGCATCTAGGGTCAAGGCATGCTCCCCACACAAAACACTGTTCTTTATTTGCTAGATTTTCATTTATTCCTCTAATTTTACTTATTTTATTTGATTGTGTTTTTGCACTACAGTAGTATGTGCAGGATTCGTGATGAGTGGTATATATACCAGCAGCTGTCAGTGACTGGCCACATGTTTGTAGTTTACCTGTAATGATCCTAGATCCTATCACTTCCTTTACTTCATGAATAGAATTTTTTTTTCTTTTACAGATGTAAATGCTAACAAAATCTGACAACATACACTGATTCTACATGTTCTAAACTTTAAACATTTCTGGTAATGCAAGACAGTTTAGAGTCTAAATAACACTTAAAGTGACCTATGTCTAGTGTCCAAATTAGTCCCTACTTTTCCAATATATATCATATTAAAAAAGAAGCTGTACATGTGTATGATTTGTGTAGTGTGCTTTTTAAATTAGCAGTGATACAAATGACTTCTGCCTTAAGCCAATCATTTGCATTCAAAGAGTGAGGGAAGCACATTGATAGAAGGATCTGAAGTGACCTTATTTGATAATCACCTGATTAATTTATGATTGGCATGAAAAATATAACAAAGTCTAGTGCTAGTTATTTGTTTCTCAGAGCACAATATGTTCAGATACCTTAAAGTCCAGTTGAAGCATAACAGCATGTAAAGCAGGCTAACAGTCAAAACATTCAAAGCAGCATAAACAATTAACTGAACTGATTGTGAAGTGAAGAAACAGCCTTCCAGCAGTGCAAGGGATGGTATGTTTCACTCTAACTTAATTGAAAAAAAGTTTGATGACTATTGTCTCAGTCAACATGAGCTGTTTAAATTACAATTGACCAAGATATACACCCTTCAGTAGACCGAACATATAACAAGTCCGAACCTCATATGGCCGAGACCATATGTTTGAACTTGTAAATGTTCGCTCAGACTGAATGGAGATCTCTGTACAGTGAGAAATGGGAAGATTTCCCTTTTCCGCAATGTAGTGCAATCTCGGAGTTGGTATATTTAAGTAAGGGGGTGGGGGGGTGCAGGGGGGCGTAGACATTTAATTTTGTTTTTTGTTGTTTTTTCTTTTTTTACTTCAGTGTTCGAACTATTACAAGTTCGAACATATGGTCTCTGCCATATGTGGTTCAAACTTGTAATATGTTCGATATACTGAAGTAGATCCATATATATATATATATATATATATATATATATATATATATATATATATATATATATCTATAGATACATACATATATAGATATAGATAGATACGTTATATATATATATATATATATATATATATATATATATAGACACACACACACACACACACACACACACACACACACACACACACACACACACACACACACACACACAATGAGCAAAGTGTGTGAAGAAATCCTGTATCACCCTCACATAATTAACTCTGATGGTACCACATTATAAGGAAAAGGGATGTTCCCCTGATATTGCAAATTTAAACAAAAGCTTATTTGCCAAGTCAAGTTTGATGAACTGTACATTGATGAAATGTGACTTAAACAGTAAAAATATCACTATCAAAACAGGCTTATTATCCAACATATTATGCGCAATGGTCTTTGTTACCAAACTCATAAAAAATATTCTAAGAAAATGGATTTTGAATATTCATTCTTGTTTACAGCCAAAATAAGCCTTCCTTAATTCCTCACCATCATAAATTTGTGGAAGGGTGGCTTTTGCTCCTTATAAAAAATATGGTTACACATGCACCTTTTTTGAAAATGTTTATCTTGTCTCTCCAACTGAAACATTCTGCCATGTGGCAGTACCTGCACTCTTGGACTGTGTCAGTTGGAGTCTCTGACCTGCACCTCTGGGCAGCCTGAAGCTCATATTCTGGTAGCTATGCAGAAAAATATAACAGGCAATTAAAAAATATAAATATTTATCAGTTTGCCATAGATTGGCTTAATTCAGTTAAATCTATGCCTCTCCATACACTTTTCTCAAAAGGCAAAATGGGGTAACTAGAATGGAGTTTCGTAAAGTGCTGGGAAGGAAACATATGGAAACAATGTAGCATTTACATCAATAACTTGAAGATTTGTAAGCTATTATTATAGCAAGAGTGCTCATTTCTCCATAACTCAGTTTTAAAGTTCACAAAGCCAGCAATGCCCATATCTATGAGTGTCCCTTTCTGACTGGCTTCATAAAAATACTTATGAGACCACTGTGATTATCTCATCCATTAGACATAAAATGCTTAGGAATCTATTATATCCTCCCCCAGACAAGTAGTAAAACTATCAACACAGGGCGAAGAGCATATTTTGGTCCAGATTAAAGAAAACAATCATAGGCTTCTCCTTTGTAACCACCAAATAATCAAGATAGTCAATATATACTTGGAAGTACATGTATGAAACATTATTCACTTCAAATAAGCCATCAACTTACTAAACTATAGTTGTTAAAGACTCTAGGCAGATCAGGGTATCACATGAGAGCATCATTTATATAACTTTGTAAAGATATAATGAGAATGTTTTATAACTTTTCCTAATCTGTGAATACTGAAGACAAGTATAGTAGGTTGTAAAAACCTGGTCACAGATTCCTTTATAAATTTTCAAGGTCTAGTTTATTCTGATAATTTACTTATCTATATAGTACTCTGAAATAAAAAAAAAATATCTGTGTTCTATTAGTACTGGTCTTCTTCCTGAAAGATACATGAGTTAGCACCATTGATTGGACTTTCCAACAGAATCCAAGCAGAACTAAATACTGGACAATGAATACAATCCTCTAGAAAATATAACATAAAATGGATAGATGCCGCATTAATATCAAATTGCACAGTTAAACATTCCAGAGGTTCCACATCAGTCTTTGAAAGTGAGTGGAATACAAGAAAATTAACTGACTAGGACCTCTATTCACAAACATGATCCACAATATGTAGGGATCTGTGGGCTGATACACCAAAGAAAAACACAGACAAGAGCCTTACACAATGGACAGAACCCAGTGCAATGTGGAACATGAACATATTTACCTAGGAGTAGTTATAGCAGGCCAGGAACAGAAGTTGACAAACATTGGCCATGGCTCACAAAGCATGGAACTGTGTGTGATGCCAGCTTGTTGCAGCAAGACAGCACCGCAATAAAAGTGTGAAAAAAAACACCAGCTGATGTCTTGTTCATCATAAATTGGTTGAATAACTGCATCAGCAGTCCATGTGAACAAACAGTCTATAGATAAAAGATGCCACACATACCAATTGCATCACGTCTGTGGCTCACTGTAGAACACAGTGGCACATTACCTAAACAACATGCTATACTACCTCCCAATGATGATTCAGAGTTGGCACAAATTGGATTTCATATTCATGTATATACACATGGATTGCATCTCATGACCCCAAGCTGTGTGGGTCAGTATGTTTGAGTGTCGATTCTGCTGTAGGAGATGCTTGTCTTAAAAAAAGAGTACAGATGCGCATGTACTGTTGCCATGGTCTACTGTCTACTATACAGTGTATCTTATTTCTTTGGCTGTTATTTCACAAATGTGGGCTACAATAGATACATGGTCCCTGTATGCAGGCCATGAATACAATTACCTGACTGCATTGATTGGCTCCCTTTTATGAATCACACTGCTACCAACTGACTTGGAGTGCAGAAATGACAAATAATGTTTCCAATCCCCTGCCCATTTCTTAAACATTTTTTTTTTAATTGGGGGGTAGGCCTCATATCACGAGGCACGCTGAATTACTTTCTGAGTTGCTATACCTTGTGACAATATTGAATCCTGACCTTGATGAGCTCCTTTAATATTTTTTCTTTTTAATATATATATTTGGTTTTGAACAAGCATATGTTCATAATGAAAACTGCAGACTCCCCTCTCAAATATATAATTATCCATAGATGGAAGATGAATGCTGCATGAATTTCATTACTATTGTAGAAAACAATAAAGTAATTGAAATGTGAATGTTTCCAACTAATGCCGCATTCTCTTCTTTTGTATTCCTTTTAGAACTTAAACAGAGATTGTTAATATTACAGTTTTATACTGTAACCTGCATTTCGAGAGCAATAACTAGTACGCTTTTATAAAACCATTAAGGATTTACTCCATTAGAATCATACTTTCACACAGAACACTGTGAAGATATTATGCAGTAAAATTGTAATGGTGCTAAATATTTGTTACTGTAACGTGTAATGCAATTTAAGCACATAATAATGTATACTTGAACAAAATACACAGCTGGAATTACAATTTTTACAAAAAAGAACACAATTTAAAATTAATTTGCCTGATATTGGCAATATGCTAGAGAATTTCTATGGTAAGCAGAAACAATTAATTTGTATTCAGATATTTAAATATTCTAGAGAAAGCAGTGTTGCTTAATTCTAATCTGTGTAATAGAAATAATCTGCGGATTTCTTACTGCCTTCCAAAAGGACCTGGATTGCTAAACTAATGAACCCAGTTGATTCTACAAAATCATCTTCATTAACCTCATTTTCCCCATTTTCAACATGGGGGTGCTGTGTTATGTCAGCTGCTGCCATCTCTCTCAATCTACCATTTTGTTGGACGCACTCATTTTCTCTTGCCTTTTTCCTGTCTGTCACAGATCTTCATCAGATGGTCTTTGGTTTTCTGCAACATGTGCCCAAACCACATTAATCTGTTCTCTCTAACCTTCTCTGCAATTGGAGCAACCTTGGCTTCTGATCTTATACATCCATACATGCAAATATTTAATGCATTGGCAATAATGCCCTTCTAGCCTGCCAATACACCCAAACAGTGGTTCCCATAATGTGTCCAGGCTGTTCTTAGAAGTATCTAAGCTGGTGCTTGCTTTAATGCAATTTGGTAGTCTATTCCATGCATCAGCTGCACTCTCAGAGTACCGATTAATACACTTCTCATTCCTACAGAATCTTCTACATAGGTTGTCTGATGATTCTCACTATCTTTTTGATAACCCCAAACATTCCAAGAAGTAGTTGTCTATTAATGTTCTATATACCTGAAAAGGTCTCCATTAAATATCTATATGAGACACTGTAGAAGTTCAGGTTTTTTAGTCTTTCATAATAACTTAAATTTTCACATCCTTGGATGCCTTTGGTATATTTCTGCTGTACTCTTTCCAATTTACTCATGCTTCTTTCTTAGAGAAGGTTTCCATATAGTCGTTCCATACTCATGTTTGGGTCTAATGTAACTAGTAAACAACTACTTCATAATTTTTGATTTCCTAGACTTTATAAATATTTGTATACAGACTATACTTTTTAACTATTATTAACCAATTGGTTGATATAATTAGAAAAACTCATCCTCTACCCTTATTTCTTCATGTGTCCCACAGTGTGCATCTTATTGGGTCTATATTATGTCAACAAAAAGCCGTTCCATAGAACAGCTTTTCAAAAGTCCCATTACAGTGAATGGCCAAATCAGTGATTTCTGTCTATCAGAGACATGTGGGCCAGACCTAGGGTGAGTTTCTGATTTCCCATCTATTGGTCAAGGTTACATTTAAACAGGGTTAGGGATGAACTGTGCTTCATATAGATGCGGAGCTTATTCCAGAGCACGGGGATCCTTGGAGACACATATCTCTCACCAACATGTCTTATTTATGTCAGAAGCAACATTTAAATCCTTAGATCTAGTGGTTCTGATGTTGTTCATTTTGCAGATGAGCAAAAGGTCCATCAAAGCTGGATCCAAGGATATCTTCTATGCCAGACATAGATCGCATTTTAGGGCTTTAAGGAGATCTGTATAAGGCAATTGTGCTTATACTCTGGATTCTCCTGGTAGGGAATCTTTGTGAGCATTCCAACTGTTGTAAAAGACTGGTCAGGTACATGCTGAAGGGGGCATTATACTCAATGATGGGTCTGATAAGGCACAAATAAAGTGGCACTATGACTTACTTGGACGTGAACACCATGTCCTTACTTATAAGTTGGGTGACATAGAAGGATTTTCTTACTACCTTGGGCACATATTGGTCAAAGGTCAGATTAATGTCTACATATGTTTCCAGATTCCTGACTACCAGGTCAGTTCTTAGAAATGTCTTATTGATGGAGTCACAACTTCACAGGTAAAAGCAGCATTCTCTAAAGCCAAAAACACAGCATCCATGGGACCGGACAACATCCCAAGCTGCATTTTACACGAACTTCTGAACAAACTGGCTGCCCACCTAAGCACCATGTTCAGTCATAGTCTCACGTCAGGCTTTGTGCCCACTGAATGGTGCACAGCAACAGTTATCCCACTCCACAAAGGGGGAGCCACCACTGATCCTGGGAGCTATCGCCCTAATAGCCTGACGAGCCTGGTCTGCAAGGCCATGGAATGTATCATCATTGAATTCATAAACAAAGACATTGGTAACCTCCAAACTCTGGACTCCATCCAGTTAGGGTTTGTGAAAGGCAGATCTTGCCTCCTGAACCTGGTCGACTTCTTTGAGACAGTCACCAAAGCTGTAGACGAGGGTAAGGTGGTTCACACAGCCTATCTTGACCTCACCAAAGCTTTCGACACCATCCCCCATTCTGGAATTATAGCTAAACTCACTAAACTAGGTATAAATCCCTATGTCACAAGATGGGTTGCCAACTGGCTCACTGACAGAACCCACACTGTAAAAGTTGTAGACTCCAAATCTGACTTCAAACCAGTGCAAAGTGGAGTACCACAGGGTTCAGTCCTGGGACCTCTCCTGTTTGGTATCTACTTCCCCTTTTTTCCTGTCTCTGCAGCTGATGATCTAAAAGTGTAGAAGGCACTGAAGCCTTGCACTGCTGAAGTACTTTCTGTGGATTTAGATCATGCCTCATTAACAGCACCAGTGTCTATATTCTCCAGAGTGAGAAAAGATTATAGTGTGTGGAGTTTCTTCTTTATGCTCGTAGCATTGGACAATAACACTTTTGGGTTTCCTTCAGTTTTATTTGCTATATCAGTAGGTTTGTCAGCTTGATATCACCTAAAAAAGGTTCTAAGAGGGTGGATAAAGTTTTAGCAATATTCAGGACCCTAGGGTGGAGGCAGGTTCAGACCATCCCTCCCAGGCTAACAAATATTGAATCCCCCTGGAGAGACTAAGTCAATTATGAAGTCAATCATCTTTTGTTCTTACTCTGGCATCATTCTTGGTAAAGGTAGAAGGCTAGTTGGTGTAAGGCACATACCTTCCTGAGACAAATACGTGGACAGATCAACAATTTCTCTCATTATATATTCTAGGGAAGTACATCTCAGGTTGTTAATGCCCAAATGAACTATGATAGAATCATACTGGTACCTGTGGTGTAGTGCCTTGAGTGTGTGTGTAACTTGGCAGATCCTGGCTCAAGATAAGCAAATAACCATTATCTTCTCCATTTTCAGTTTGGTGACTGGGGCATCTATGTGTCGCACAATGTAATCCACTATGACAAGAGTCCTGAGTAATGTGTTGTCTTGCCTTATGGACTTTGCACTTGGGGATCCACTAAGTGTAGGAGTATGTGTAGTGTTTGGTGTCACTTTGGTGAGGGATTTAGAGATTTCTGAGCTCAGACATTGTCATTTATAGGCATTGGAGGTCTTTGGGTTTTAGGACGATTGCTTTTAATGCCTTAGCATAGGTTAGTTATTGTGTATGGTGGACACTATGTGCTGTGGATGCAGTGTGTGTGTTTTTGACAACCTTGCTTGTATGAAAGATTTTTGCTTCAAGTGAAATTGTGTATGTACATTTTTTGCATACTGTGTTTGTTTGCTCATTTGTTTTTAAAGGATTAAATGGTTGTCTGTGAAAACAAGACAATTGCTACATTGTCTCAAGATGTCCATATCTACAAAGCTGGGTATGGAGATATTTGAAAATTGCATATCTATGTTGACTGGATCTGTATTTGGATGAGCTGCTGTAGGTCATTGACTGGGTTACTTAGAGGTCTCCTTGGCTGGTCTCTGGGGTTTGGTACTTTATTAGGTTAGACTTTGGTAATATTTGATAGTAATGCTATTTCATGTGCAAACTAACTGCTCTAAGCTTGCCTCCATGCAATCACTTTGTTTTAGTCACACTAAGTTATAGGTTTCAGTTCAAAGGGAAGTTTTATAGATAAAATTACTTTCTGGCATTTGCATCTGTACAGGGCACTGCTAACCTCTAGATGTAATAACACCAACAAAGATTGCTTGCTATTGTAATGCTACAACAAAACATAAACTACCTTGACAAGGCAATTTTAATTATTGGATACCTTAGAATGATTTAAACACAAAAAAATCAACATATTAAGCAAAAATAAAGCAGAATCCTCCTAAGCAGTTAACTGAAGTGCAAAACAATAAAATAAATCTCTTATCTACCAAAAGTGGAGCAGGATTAAGGCAGGATCCCCTTAGAATTTGGCAAAGGCACAAAGAACAGCAGAGAAAATAGCACTGAGGTAAGCATAAGGCACTGGAATGCAACTTTAAGCAGGTAAATACAGATATAAAAAGTACTGAAGCAAATATCCTGGAGCAGAATTCACAATACTGCCACTACTGCAATCTCACCACAAATTAAGGCACCAGATTACTGGAATGCTATTTTTTAGCAGGTATATCTTCTTCTCTCTTTTGGCTGTTCCCGTTAGGGGTCACCAGAGCGGATCATCTGTTTCCATTTCTGCATGTCCTCTGCATCTTGCTCTGTCACACCAACCACCTGCATGTCCTCTCTCACCACATCCATAAACCTTATCTTAGGCCTTCATCTTTTCCTCTTACCTGGCAGCTCCAACCTTAACATCCTTTTCCCAATATACCCACCATCCCTCCTCAGCACATGTCCAAACCAATGCAATTTCGCCTCTCTGGCTTTGTCTCCAAACCATCCTACCTGAGCTGACCCTCTAATATACTGATTCCTAATCCTGTCCATCCTCATCACACCCAAATCTTAACATCTTTAACTCTGCCATGTCCAGCTCTCGCTCTTGCCTTTTTGTCAATGCCACCGTCTCCAAGCCATATAACATAGCTGGTCTCACTACCCTCTTGTAGACCTTCCCTGTCACTCTTACTGGTACACTGTCACAAATCAGTCCTGACAATCTTCTACATTCATTCCACCCTGCCTGTACTCTCTTCTTCACCTCTCTTCCACACTCACCATTACTCTGAACTGTTGATCCCAAGTACTTAAACTCATCCACCTTCGCCAACTCTACTCCCTGCATCCTCACCATTCCTCTATCCTCCCTCTCATTCACACACATATATTCTGTCTTAGTCCTGCTGACCTTCATTCCCCTCCTCTCTAGAACATATCTACTCCTCTCCAGGGTCTCCTCAACCTGGTCCCTACTCTCACTACAGGTCACAATGTCATCTGCAAACATCATAGTCCATGGGGCCTCAGCAGTTATATACAGCTATAAAAAGTATTGAAACACAAATCCTCGTACATAAGTCACAATACCACCACTACTGCAATCCTACCTGAGACTAAGGCACTAGAATATGCCTAAATGTATCAGTAATGCTTTAACTAACTAAGTGATGCTCAAGTCTGGCAGTAGATCACAGTACTGCCACCACTGTGACAGATGCTGCAAAACTGTAGCCCTAGACTGGGTTCAAAATAAAAAAAATTACATTTTACATGCAATTCTACTTATGAAAAATGAAGTGCAGTATAAAGTATAAGCAATACTAAAATGTTTTAGTAATAGGTAATCTTCACACAACTGTAAAGGAAGCTACAAAACTAATGTCTAAGAAAAAAAAAAACTAAAAAAAATGTAACCAGATAAATGGACTAAAAAGGAGAAGTACAAAAAAGTATCACCCCACAGGTCACTATCAGTGCCACTTAAAATATTGAAGTAAATTTTAAATAAAATCTTTTTTCTTCCTTTTTGATTAAAAGTTTGTATCTTACACCTCTTAGTGTCTTGAACAAAAGACCCTGGGTGGATGTAGCTCTGTTCTAATTATAACAGGCTTGCAAGAGAGAGATCCAACCAAATAAAGCCAATACTGGAGCTCATGTCCTATTGATAGAATGTTTGCTTAATGTTTCAGTAGGGGGACTCAAAGAATAGGGGATAAAACAGTAGTAAGGTAAACAGAAAGGCAGTGGAATGTAACTTTGAGCAGCTATATACAGCTATAAAAAGTAATGAAGTACAAATACTGGAGATAAATTCACATTACTGCCACTACTGCAATCTCACACAGATTAAAGCACCACATTACTGGAATGCAACTTTAAGCAGGTATATACAGCTATAAAATGTACTGAAGCATGAATCCTGGAGCAGAATTCACAGTGCTGCCACTACTGCACTCTCACCACTGACTATGTCACCAGATTATACATAAATGCACCACTAATGCTGTAATAACTGAATAAATAAAGCTCAAATCTAACAGTAGATCACAACCCTGCTACAACTGTGAAAGAAACTACAAGACAAAGGCTTTAGACTGGGTTCAAAATATTAAAAAAACTACCTTTTACATATAATTCTACTTATGTAAATAAAAATACAGTATAATGCACAAATAATGCTGAAAACCTGCAGTAATACACAATCTTCACACAACTAGAAAGAAAGCTACAAGATTAAGGTCCCAGATAAAAAATTAAAAATGCAAACATATAAATGGACAGAGAAGTACAAAAATATTATCACATAGATCACTATATGTGCAGATTAAAATATTGAAGCAAATTTTAAATAAAAGCCTTTTTCTCCCCTTTTCATGAAAAGCCTGTATCTCACGCCTTTCAGAGTCTTGAAAACTGACACTAGTATGCTTTTTCTCCAGTCATCCAAGGTACATCTTTCTCTCCACACTTCTGTGAGTACCCACAGGAGCCATTTCTCCCCTATCCCATCTAGTATCTTTATCATATCTGCTATGACCTCATCAGAACCTGCTCCTTTCCCTTATTTTATTTTCCTTAGTGCTATTCTTACTTCTTGTAGGATGGGCGTTTCTGCTTCTTACATCATAGGTTGTGTCTGGGGTAGTATAGCTTCTGTGGGGTTTTCTTCATTCAGAAGCTGCTGGAAGCACTCCTTCCAGATATGTCTTTCATGACATGTAGACTGCTAAGCAGGTCATTGCTTCCATCCCTTATGAAGAGTGACTGACTATTTTTTTTATATTTCTGTTACAGCCATCAAAACCCTGCTCTGGTGCATAGGCTGAGATTATGAATAGTGTCCTATCCTTACACTGGAGTCTGATTGCCATGGGTCTATCACCAATTCTGACAACATCCCTCACTGTCTTCTAAAGCCCCTCCCTCACCACAATTCCTGCACTGTTTCTTGCCTATCCTTCTCATGAGTTGTAGACTCTGGATCCCAAGCTAAGTGTTTTTGCTGCACTGTCCTTCCATCTATTCTCCTAGTAAGATAGGGTTTCCAGCCTTCTCCTTACTATCATGCCATCCAATTCCATGCTCACTGAACTGACACTGAGTATAGCAATTATTTTATGTTTGGCCAGTTGACTGGCTTTATGCCTAGCCTTCTTCCAACACCACTATACCAGGTAACCAAAGCTGGCCAACTGGACAGTAGCTTATTGACCCAGGGCTGCTGGGATTTATGGTGGGCACACACTGGCTAATAGGAGTGCATAGACCCCTCCCACCCTTATCATTGGTCCCTGACATAGGTCAGAGTAAGGTGCTTCCTCAACTCACTTACCACCAGCAAATACCCATGCCCATTTGTTGACATTATTCAACACAACTGAATCACCTAAAGCCATATTTTCCAACATCAAGTGTCTACCCTGTTCCTGCATGCAGTCTGTGATCCATATTCTCTAAACAAACTGGTTGATCTAAACAACTTTTACCTATATAAGTAACATCTGGAGTCTATACTGCTGTCCATGATTGCATTTTTGGGTGAGTTTGTGGTGGAAACAGAGTGTTTAATAGAGGTTATAGAAACCCCACAGAGACACAGAAAGTACTTGAAAAGTGCATATAGGTATTGACTGGGGGTCAGAAATGAATCTTGTATCTTGGGCATGAGAAGTAATGACCTTAATCATTATGTCAACTGTTCTCTGTTGATACTGCAACATACTGCCATGATAACTCACATGTATGCTTCTAGACATACCACTATGACTAAATGCCTACATTTCATTGGATTTTGAGTTTGTTACCTATGTCACTTATCCTTAATAATGAGCATTTCTAAGAAGTCTTTCTCCCTAGGCAACTTCTGCAAAGGGGCTATGCCCAGTCAGACATTTCTGGTACACAAATGCAAATAAAATACAAAATAAAATTTGTAGCTTTTCTCCACAGCCTCCACTGAAAATGGGTTTCGGACATTCCCAATAAATAAATATTAAATAAATAAATAATAAACAAATAAATAAAATAATTGTGTGTGTGTGTGTGTGTGTGTGTGTGTGTGTGTGTGTGTGTGTGTGTGTGTGTGTGTGTGTGTGTGTGTGTGTGCGTGTGCGTGTGTGTGTGTGTGTGTGTGTGTATGTGTAATATCAGAGTCAGATACCCCATGAGATGTGGTGATCATGGTTATATTTAGTTCCTGTAAGTTTTAGGCATATGCACCTCAGTATCCTAAGCTCCACAGACATCATCACACACACAGTTTGATGAATTCATAAGACTTACCTCGAGGTATATAAAAGGTGTACATCTCAAGGTTACCATTTCTGATTCACAGGAAAACCTACCATGGTGCTGTAACAGGAATTTACAGCATTGTGGTGGTCTGCCTCTGCAACCATACTACATGCTAATAGGTTCATAGGTTCATAGTAGGTTACTAGACTAATGGCCCTGGTACCCTTACAAACATAGACATATTTATCCTGAGTTGCCCCAATTGTCAGTGGTTAGGTGAGTGAAGTTTGTAAAGGTAAAGGTCTATGGTAGTTAATACCAACTTCCTCTGTCCAGAAAGGACATGGGCACCACCCCAAGAGTGAATTGGGTATATATACATATTACATGATCGAAGTTTCAAAACTTCAAATCTGATATGGTCAACACCAAATAATCGAAGTTTTGAAAATGTTGAAAATGTAATAAAACACAACAACCTACAAAAACAAACCATTTAAATGCTCTAAGCAGGGGGGCAAGCCCCACTGCTCCCCCCACACCTCCGCTATGTTACTTAAATATACCAACTCTGAGATCACACTACTGTGCAGAAAAGGGAAATCTCTCTCCGTGCTGTACGGAAATCTCCATTAACAGATTAGATGTTTGAAGACTTTGATCATATGGTATTTATATCTTCTGATATAGACCCGAGTAAATTTGCAGTCATCCATTTATTCATCTAGGTTGCATTTGAAGAGGGTCAGGGAGGGGCTTTATTTCATGTGAATTGGAATCTTGTTCCAAAGAAGTGGCAGTCTCTGGTAGATGTATCCCTGGATCAAGTGATCCTTGTGCAGTTTGATTTATGAATGTGCAGCATAGGTTCATAGGTTCATAGGTTGGTACTAGGCTATCAGCCCTAGGGCCTATACAAGCCTAGCCATAACTATTTACTTCCCTGGACCCCTGTCTAGCAGGGTGACTGACGTGATCCCCGGGGTGAATTTCCTTTCTCCCATCCAATCGTCAAGGTTCCTTTTGAAGAGGACCAAAGAGGCACTCTGCTTGACATGTATGGGCAAGCTATTCCAGAGTCTGGGGAGTCTCTGAGTCAGGAACCTATTCCTCCAGCATGTTTTGTTTATTGTGATGACAAGGTTTAGATCCCTGGAGCGTGTGGCTCTGAGGGATTGGGATTTCTTTAAGTGTAGCATGTCCAACAGTTCTGGGTTTGACATGGCCTTGTATGTTAAGCAAAGATCGCCTCTGAGTAGACGATATGCGACAGAGTATAGCTGGAGTTTTTTAAGGCGGTCAGCATAGGGCATCTGCTTTAGGCCTGTGATTCTTTTAGTGAGGTATTTTTGTGGCCTTTCCAGTTGTTGCAGATGTCTTGAGAGGTACATACCAAACGGGGCATTGTATTCTACAATGGGTCTAATGAGGGATGAGTACAGTGGGACAATGACCTCCTTTTTTCTGGATGAAAAGCCCTTAGTGATGAGGTGTGCCACATAGAAGGATTTCCTGACTGTTGTGGCGATCTGGTTATCGAAGGTGAGACCACTGTCCACCTGTGTCCCTAAGTCTCTTATCAAACTTTTGGTGTTTAGTGTACTGCCACCTATATGGTAATTCATGGATACATGTTTTTTCCCAAAGGGGATAACTATACATTTCTTGGCATTGAGCTTGAACCCATGGCTCTGGCACCAAGCATCTGTTTCTGTAAGGCCCTTTTGTAGAGTATCCACATCATTTGAGGATTCAATAATGGCTCCCAGTTTGCAGTCATCTGCAAACTTTGTTATCCAGAGTCCCTTAGTGTTGGCCTGTACTTCAGAGAAGTAGATGCCAAACAAGAGCGGTCCCAGGACTGAACCCTGAGGTACTCCACTTGTCACTTGTCTGGAGCTGGATTTGGAGTTGGCTACTTTTACAGTGTGGGTTCTATCAGTAAGCCAGTTAGCAACACATTGGGTGACGTAGGGATTAATGCCCAGCTTAGTAAGTTTATCTATGATTCCAGAGTGTGGGATGGTGTCAAAGGCCTTGGCAAGGTCTAGATAGGCTGTGTGGGCCACCTTACCCTTGTCCATGGCTCTGGAGACTGATTCAAAGAAGTCAATCAAGTTCAGGAGACAAGATCGGCCCTTCATGAACCCAAACTGGGTGGGGTCCAGTGTTTGAAGGTTGCCAATGTCTTTGTTTATAAGTTCCATGATAATACGATCCATGGCCTTGCAGATAAGGCTTGTCAGACTGATGGGACAGTAGTTTCCGGGATGGATCCCCCCTTGTGGAGTGGGATAACTGTAGCTGTGTGCCACTCAGTGGGCATGAAACCTGAGGTGAGGCTATGATTAAACATGACACTTAGGTGAGGTGCCAGTTCATATTGTAGTTCATGTAGTACACAGTCCGGGATGTCATCTGGTCCCATGGATGCTGTATTCTTAGCTTTTGAGAGTGCGTTTTTTACCTGTGTGGCCGTTATTACCGGAATTTGGCAATCTTCCGGTATTGAGATGGGCCATTTAGTGGGTGAGAGGGGGGTGAAGTTGGCACTGAATCGATCTGCCAGGATATTGGCAATATCCTTGGGATCAGTATATTTAATGCCATTCTGTTTTAGCTCAGAGCAGATCTGAGCATTGCCATTTAGATTCTTGACATAGTTATAGAATGCCTTGTTGTTGTCTTTGGAATCTTTGGCAATTTTATTTTCGTAACTAGCTTTGGAGGATTTTATGAGGGATCTCAGTTTCTTACTGAGGCTGGTAAGGAAGTTTTTTGCATCCTGGGATTTTCCTCTTTTCTGCAACAGGTTGTAAAGTTTGTTTATGGCAGGGGACCACCAGATTGGCTTCTTTTTTTTGGATGAGACCATCTTGGTTCTACTTGGGATGGCACGATTTATGCATGAGTGGATGTGCTCATACAGTGCCTTAGTGTAGGATTTAGCAGTTGAACTTTCAGCTCCCGTCTGCATGGGTGTCATGAAGTTTGTCACTTCTGACTTGAGTAGCATGAAGTTGGTTTTGGAGAAGTTTTTTATGGAGGTTTCCTTACTGGGGGGTGGGGGTGGGATGTGGATATTAAGGGTGATTAGCTTATGGTCAGACGTGACTAACGAGGGGGTGACCATAGGTGTGGAGCATCGATTTCCCATGTTGGTAATGACCAGGTCTAGGATATTGGAGCCCCTGGTGGGACTATGGATTAGTTGATCCAGGGCGTTGGAATTTATGAATTCCAAGAACCACTGGGCAAAGTTGTTGGTACATGAGTAGCTTTCCCAGTTAATGGCAGGGTAGTTAAAATCACCCAGTATTCACTCCATCAGGGCCGGTTCAGAGATGGCCCTGTAAGCTAGGTACTGGTTACACCTTAGCAACCTGTAGGAGATGGAATACAGAGACAGGGCTTTCAGTCTTTCCTTGTTAGACTTGCTTTGTGTACCCCATAGTTTCTTGGGGAGAAACCTCTGTAGTCTCTCTAATTGTTGCAGGTGTCTGGTGAAGTACATGCAAAATGAAGCATTGTACTCAATTATTGGTCTGATGAAGGCTGAGTATAATGGAATTATAACATCCTTAGATCTAGATGCAATGCCTTTACCACTAAGATGTGCCACATAGAAGGATTTTCTTACTACTGTGGATACGTGGTGGTCAAAGTTCAGATTGCTATCATCCTGAGTACCCAGATCACATACCACTGTATTTACACTTAGGGGGATGCTGTCTATAATGTAATTAGTAGGGATGCTAGCTTTCTCAAAGGGAATAATAATACTTTTTTTTTTTGCACTTAGGTTTAATCCATGGCTTTGGCACTAATCATTTGTCTGTGTTAACCCTGTCTGCAGTATATTAACATCACTGGGGGACTTGGTGATTGCTCCCACTTTGCAATCGTCAACAAATTGGTTAGCCACAGGCTGTCCAAGTTTGCCTGGATGTCTGAGAAATAAATTCTGAACAGTAAGGGGTCCAGCACAGAACCTGGTGTTACCCCATTGTTGACTGGTCTTTTGCTAGAGATGAAGTCACCCACTTTGACAGTATGTGTCCTGTTGGTGAGCCAGTTGGTTATCCATCTGGTAATGTAGGGGTTAATTCTCAACTAGGAGAGTTTTTGTCAAATGCCTTGGCTAGGTCCAGCTAGATGGCATTCTCTGTCTTTCCTTCATCTAGGGCCTTGGTGACTTTCTCAAAGAAGTCAACTATGTTTAACAGGCATGATCTACCTTTAACAAATCCAAACTGGGTTGGATCTAGAGTTTAGAGATTACCTATGTCCTTGTTAATAAGATCCATAATGATTCTTTCTATGGTTTTGCAGATGAGGCCAGTCAAGCTTATGGATCTATAATTCCCAGGGTTGGTAGATGTTCCTTCTTTGTGAGCTGTGATTACTGTTGCTGTCCTCCATTCCACTAGAACATAGCCAGTTTGCAGGCTGTAGTTAAACAGGGATCCAAGTGGCTCTGCTAGATCATGTTTTAAGTTGTGTAAAAGGCAACTTGGAATGTTGTCTGGGCCCATTAATGCCATGTGTTTGGTCTTGGAGAGCACAAAGATGACCTGTTATTTTGAGGTAAAAGGCTAAGGAATGGTGACAGGTATACTTTGAGGGGTGACTGGAGGGGACAGGGGGTGAAGTTTGCTCCAAAGCTGTCAGTTAACAGGTTGGCTTTTAACTCTGGTTGAGTATGGGTGGCGCCATCCACAACCAGTTCAGCACATAGCTGTGTATTCTCTTTTAGATTTCCAACATAGTTAAAGGATGCCTTGTGATTATCCTTAACTAGGGAATCTATTTTTACTTTGTAATTAGCTTCTCAGGACTTGACAATATCTCTAATGTGTTTGTTTAAGCTAGATAAGGATTGCTTCCTCTGCTGAGCCAGTTCCCTTTTGGTCTTAGACATTAGTTTCTTCCTCCTGTTGTATAGCCTGATTATACTAGGGGTCCAACAGAGTGACTTATTTTTTTGCAAGAGCTGGTTTTGATCCAGTCAGGTACAGCCAATTCTACACAATTGCTTAAGTGGTTATACAGGGCAATGGTGTACACCTCTGCATAGGAGTCTGTGCTATCTGTGTTTGAGGGGGCGTTGAAACATCTTATACAATTACTTAGTAGGAGGTAATTTGTTTTTGAAAAATTCTTAAGCATTTTTGTGCTTGATGGGGTATCTGGTCTTATAATTACACTGAACAAGATTGAATTATGGTCCAATCTTACCAAGGAGGACATCACAATGGGGGGGGGGGGGTGCAATGCTCTCCCATGTTAGAAAGCACTATGTCCAGGACATTTGAGCGGTGAACTGACTAGCTGTCGCAGAACATTTGCATTGACAAAGTCCAAGAACCTGTGAGCCAGCATGTTCATAGTCATGTATGTTTCCCATTCGATGGTAGGGTAATTAAAATCACCTATGAGTAAGGTGCTGGACTGTATAGCAAGTAGTAAGTTCAGGTATGTAGTATGATTTTCCTGGTTTATGATGGGGGGGGCTATAGCTAACTATGATGTGGTAGGGAGCTTTGCCTATAGTTAATTGGACATGAAGTAGCTCAAGAGAGTCATAATGTTTGACCACTCTCGAGGTTCACTTATCCTTAATGAAGATGGATACACCTCCTTTGGCTCTTTCTTGCTCAGTTTGTGGTCTGAACATATGGAAGGCATTGTAGCCCTGCATGGTCAGGGTGCTTTTTGCACCTCTGAACTATGTGTCAGTGACTGCACAGATGTCAGCATCTTCCAAATTGAAGATTGCTTCCAGGGAGTGCAGTTTCTTTTGTAGACTCCTAGCATTAAGCAGCAGTACCTTGATTTTATCTAGAGAGGATTTTGTTATGTTGGGAGGTTGGTTATTTTGATACCGCCTAAAAAAGGCACACTAGGGGTGGCTAGTGCCTTTGCCAGTATCTGAAAGCCTAAAGGAGACAGCTGCAGATCATCTCTGGTAGCATGAACTGTAGACCATGTCTTCCCAAGCTGACAGACATTGAATCCCCTTGGACTGACACCAGAAGCTAAGCCAATTGATAAAGTCAATCATGTTTTAGTTGTATCATGGCATCATCCTTGGAGAAGGTAGAATGCTGCTTAAACCTTGGCTTATACCTGACTGTGGCACATAATCTGAGAGCTCAGTGACATCTCTCTTCATATAGTCCAGTGAGGTACATCTCAAGTCATTTACCACCACATGGGCAATGACAAAGTCATACCAGTACTTGTGGTTGAGTGACTTTAGTGGTTGAGTGACTTGTCATATCCTAGCACCTGACAGGCAGCTAACCGTAACCTGCTCCTTATCCAGCCTGGTAAGGGGAATATCCTTGTGTCTCACAATGGAGTTATCTAAGACCAATACAATAATGAGGTAGTCTGGTGAAGAGGCTTATACTAATTAACCATAGAGTCTCTCCTCAGAACTGCATGAGGTAAGGCATTCGTGCAGCCAAGCAAATCAATGACTCACTCAGTTGTGCAAATCAATATGGCTGCTCCTGGCCACGCATGGTAATTGGGAAACTGGGTCATTTTGAGCAAAATAAAATACTGTGAAATGGTGAAAAAGCTTTTATGTAATACTGAGGAATATGTAATATTGACTAAGAATCTGGTTAAAGTATTTAACTCTGAACTACACAAACCTTTGGAAAGAAGGGAAAGGTTCATTTTTTTGGGGGAATAGAGATGTTAGAAAATTGTATGGTGCTGTACCCAAGGATCCTAAATTTTATGCGATTCTGAAGATACATAAAAGCTTGTCCAAGCCACCTGGTAGACCGATGGTTTTGGGGGTTAGACTCATACCTACATAATGTGGGAACTTTCTTGGATTACCAATTTAAAAAAATATTTGAAGAAAGTACCAGCACACATAAAAAATACAGCAGAGTTTTGTAGCTATCTTAGGACTATTCAATGGCAGGAAGATTATTGTTGGTCTACTGTGGATGATAACTCAAAATACACAAATATTGAGTTAAAATGGGGGTTGGAGGCAATGAATAATATGATGGGGGAAGGTGCACGGACTTCCTTTTTGGTATCCATTTTGGAGTTTAGTCTTAGCCATAATTATTTTTTCTGAGAGAGAGAGAGATCTTTTTACAAAAAAAGGGGACAGCAACGGAGGTACCTTACGCCCCCACTTACACCATCATATATATGGGAGAGTTTGAAAGGCAATTTGTATATCCAACAACTCTTTTGGGGAAAGAGTGGCTGTTTTAAAAGGTTTATTGATGATTTGTTTTTTATTTGTAAAGATAGCAAGGAACAGTTTCAGGAATTTATTGTTGAGTTAAATAGGAATCCAGGAAACCACGTGGGTTGAAATTCACTTATGAGTCAGGCTCCAACTCCATTGTGTTTTTGGATGTGGAATTTTACGTGGGGGAAGACGTGACTATCCAACATAGACCTTTTAGAAGGGTAACTGCCGTTAATAACTTCTTTCATGCAAGTAGCATCCACCCCCCCCCCCTTCAGATTAGGTCACTTCCGTATGGTGAGTTCAGAAGAATATATTATAACACCTCAGATGAGAGGCTGAGGAAAGAGAATTTGGATGAGGTGAATGACAGATTATTGGTCCGATGTTATCTATGTGACCTATTAAATGATGCTAGGAAAAAGGTTCTGCAAAATGTAGGTAGGGTATATAAAGTTTTGTAGGAGAAAGTATACAAGGTTAGATATCATACTCATGAAAGGGTGAAGAAAAATGATGAAAGATTGTTTTTGTGACAAGATTTTCTCCCTTTTCTGAGATGTTGGAAAGATTAGTTAAGAATCTGTGGCATGTGTCCAAAAGAAGGAGGCAGAAGTGAACCAAGATTCTTTTATTCCACAACAATGAACATTTTCATCCTAATTACATGAACTTCATCAGAAAAAAACTGCCATTGTGCACACAACTCTTTTAATACAAGTAACAAGTCACATGTCAAGTTAACAAAGAACTAGTTGATTAGTGTGCCCTCTCTGCAATTTAAAGAGCCCTTTACATTTTTTGAAAAAACATATACATTGTTAAGTCATAAAAATACAATCATTTTTTTGTGTAGCACAAATACTTTAAGTGAACGCTCTAAAGCACCTATTATTAGTGTGCAAAACACACTAAGCCTCTAAAAGCCATAATAATTAAGCAAGTTTAACTAAAAGAATGTTTTATCAAGGCTAACCGTCATACCGGGACTTGAATAATCATTACCACAGTAACAGTATGTAATGTGTTCTGTTTTATGTTAGATGTATTTCTCTGTCATTATGGGTATGTGTTTATGTTAGTTTTTTACTTGTTTATTTTTTCCTCATTGTCATTTTGATTTATAAAGTGCTTACATACATTTACACACACTTGTGAATTTTCTGTATATGGGCATGGTTGTACTGTTTAGAATATAGACTGGGGGTTTGTTCACGACTTTATAAAGTTAGAAAAAATAAACTGTGCAGGGATTGCTGTTCAAGTATTTATATTCTTTCAGTTACATTCTGTTAGCTTAACATGTTTTTTCAAAAAAAATTATAAGGACTCTTTTAATTACAGAGAGGGCACACTAATCATCTAGCTCGTTAACTTCACATGTGACCTGTTACTTGTATTTAAAGAGTTGTGTGTACAATAGCAGATTTTTTTCTGATGAAGTCCATGTAATTCAGACAAAATTGCTCATTGTTCTGGAATAAAAGAATCTTGGTTTCAATTCTGCCTCCTTCATTTGGATTCCTGGTTGGATTACTATATTTATTTGCTTATCTGTGGCATGTGGTGTGCCAGGATGCCATGGTGAGCAGGTTGTTTTCCAGGTGTATGAGTTATAGCAATCTGAGGGAATTGTTGAGATCAAATTTTGAAGTCATGACTAAGGGGGATAGGGTGGAGCCTAGGGCATGTGAAAGTTGTAAGGTTTGCACCAAGATGAGAAATTTAACAGGAGTGAAGATAAATAGAAGAAATAGGTAGGACTGGAAAGATTCAATTGTGAATTTTATGGTGTGGTATATGTGGTTGGGTGTTGGTGTCAGAATAAAAAATGGTATATAGGGCAAACAAAATGCAAGGTTAAAGTTAGGATTTTGGAGCACTTGGGTGGTATAAGAAAGCATAATTTGAGTAGTCCTGTTGCAGAACATTTTTGTAGCCCATGGGGGATCTAGTGAGCATTCCCTTTTTAGTGTTTTTGGCCCATCCCCATCTGCTCAGAGGGGGTAATTTTAAGGAAGAATTAAATAGACTTGAAAGCAAAATGATCTTGAATTATAGGACATTATATCCTAGGGGCATGGACTTAGATGTTAACTTAGTAGTATAATGTTTGTATGTTAATGTGTTTATTTATATTAGTATCTGTACTTAATGGTAATTATGGTACTAAACTTTAAAAAAGGGTATATGTCTTTAAATGATTAATTGTTGAAATGGGTGGAAATGCACTGGGTTTGTACAAATCTGACCACAGTACAATGGTTAATTATTCTGAGAAGGTGAATAGCAGAGGTACCAGAATCAATTAAAGTGTTGTATATATGTTCTATGCATTGTGGCTGTTTTCTTTTGTTTTTTCCTGTTTAAGTTAGAATTTTGATTATTTTTGGTGTTTACCACACATGGTAACTAACATAGGCAAAAAGCCATCTTCATTCCTCTACTGGAAGTGCTGGGGAGTTTAGTGGCCAGGGAGTGTTAGAGGGTATGTGCTTGAGTGTATGTGAGGGGCTGCACTAATGCTTTCTTTGTGGCACAAGGTGTAAGTGAAATAAGTTTTGTCAAAGATGACAAGTGATGCAGAGTTCAAATCCATTTCACAGATACTTTGGGTCAGAGGTTGTTATAATGGTTAAGTTGTTACCTCACAGACACAAGGTACAAAGTTTGATTCTCACTCTTGAAAAGGAAATTGTCTAGGGTGTCCTACCCCCACATATCTCTAGACTAATGAGCAAAGCCTGCACAACTGGGTCAGAAGAACACTAGCCGCCAGGTCATACTTTAACTACATGGGTCAGGGAGAGCACAAGATACCAAGGAATACCTAATCTATGTGGGTCAAGCAGGAACACTATTAACTAGGGATCACATCTCAGCACTTACAAATAATGGGTGCAACTCGCAGTAACCATTTTTGATCCAGAGGCGACTCTAAACACTATGGATACCATATATAGCATGTCAGAAAGGCACTTAAGACAATGTGGTGCCAAAACACTAGACACCAGGGATACTATTAAGTAATATGTCCTTAGGGCACCAAGAAAGGGAAAAAACCCTGCACCCTTGATACAGTAAACATTGGCACCAACCTGCTGCATTAACTAAGAATTTAGAGTAGTAAGGGTTATGTACGTATATATTGAAGATTTTGGGCATTATGACATACTTACAACAGTTTGTAATGTAATGGGGAGGGACAAAGAACATTAGGCATATTTCATAGGTTCAGAGGTTCATAGGTAGGTACTAGGCTATTGGCCCAAGGGCCTACATAAGCCTAGCCAACAAGGTTCCCTGGCTTACGCCACCTAAGAAAGTTATTTTTCTGTGCCACTGTTGAGCAGAGACACAGAATTGATCCCCGAGATGTATTTCCTATTTCCCATCCACTCATCAAGATTTTTTTTGACATAGATTGGTAGCCTGTTCCAGAGTATGGGAAGTCTCTGGCACAGGAATCTATCCCTCCAGTATGTCCTGTTTATTGTGGTGACAAGGTTTAGGTCCCTAGAGCGTGTAGCTCGGAGCGACTGGGATTTCTTTAGGTGTAGCATATCCAACAGCTCTGGCTTTGACATAACTTTATTTGTTAGGCAGAGATCACCTCAGAGTAGGCAATATGCTACGGAGTAAAGCTGGAGTTTTTTGAGGCGGTCAGTGTAGGGCATTTGTTTGAGGCCAGTAATCCTCTTTGTGAGGTACTTCTGTGGCCTTTCCAGCTGCTGCAGATGTCTTGTGAGGTACATTCCAAAAGGGGCATTGTACTCTATAATGGGTCTAATGAGTGTCGAGTAGAGGGGAACAATTACCTCTTTTTTCCTGGATGAGAACCCTTTTATGATGAGGTGTGCCACATAGAAGGACTTCCTAACTACTGTGGCAATGTGACTGTCAAAGGAGAGACTACTGTCCACCTGGGTCCCAAGGTCTCTTATCACACATTCGGTGTTAAGTACATTGCTGCCAATGTGGTAGTTCATGGGTACAGAGTTTTTACCAAAGGGGATGACACTGCACTTTTTGGCATTGAGCCTGAGGCCATGACTCTGACATCAGGCATCTGTCTCAGCGAGGCCCTTCTGTAGGATGTCCACATCATTTGGGGACTTGACTATAACTCCTAGTTTGCAGTCATCTGCAAACTTCATTAGCCAGAGGCCTTCTGTGTTCACCTGTACTTCAGAGAAGTACATACCAAACAGGAGAGGTCCCAGGATGGAACCCTGTGGTACTCCACTTGTCACTGCTTTGAGGTCACATTTGGAGTCTGCAACTTTTATAGTGTGGGTTATGTCAGTGAGCCAGTTGGAAACCCATCTTGTAACGTAGGGATTTATACATAGTTTAGTGAGTTTAGCTCTAATTCCAGAATGGGGGATGGTGTCAAAAGCCTTGGCGAGGTCAAGATAGGCTGTGTGAACCACCTTACCCTCATCTACGGCTTTGGTGACTGCCTCAAAGAAGTCAATCAGGTTCAGGAGGCATGATCTGCCTTTCACAAACCTAAACTGGGTGGGATCCAGAGTTTGGAGGTTACCGATGTCTTTGTTTATGAGTTCCATGATGATATGTTCCATGGCCTTGCAGACCAGGCTCGTCAGGCTAATAGGTCGATAGTTCCCGGGATCAGTGGTGGCTCCCCCTTTGTGGAGTGGGATAACTGTTGCTGTGCACCATTCAGTGGCACAAAGCCTGATGCAAGGCTATTATTGGACGTGGTGCTTAAGTGGGGAGCCAGTTTGTTCTGAAGTTCATGTAAAACGCAGCCTGGGATGTTGTCCAGTCCCATGGATGCTGTATTTTTTGCTTTAGAGAGTGCAGCTTTTACCTGCATACTTGTGATTACAGGGACTCTGCAGACCAGGCTCATCAGGCTAATAGGTCGATAGTTCCAGGGATCAGTGGTGGCTCCCTTTGTGGAGTGGGATAACTGTTGCTGTGCGCCATTCAGTGGGCACAAAGCCTGATGCAAGGCTATTATTGAACATGGTGCTTAAGTGGGGAGCCAGTTTGTTCTGAAGTTCGTGTAAAACGCAGCCTGGGATGTTGTCCGGTCCCATGGATGCTGTGTTTTTGGCTTTAGAGAGTGCAGCTTTTACCTGCATAGTTGTGATTACAGGAACTCTGCATTCTTCCTGTATAGATATGGGCCCTTTAGGGGGTGGGGGGAGGTAAAGTTAGCACTGAACCTATCTGCCAGGATGTTGGCAATATCAGTTGGTTCAGTAATTTTCGTGCCATTGTGCTGTAACTCAGAGCAGATCTGGGTGTTGCCATCAAGATTCTTGTTTAGTAATGTAAAACAGGACAAAATATGGGATGCCTGTTACATTTGCCTCCTAAGAACTTCAAATATTACTAGTCTGACAGGTTTTTGGCCTACCATGGATTACCTGAAGGATGTGAAGTGTGAAACTCTAATGTCTGGCATTAATGACTGACTGAATTCATCCATGATATTCAGAGGCATGAAAAAGGGGCATTATTCTGACAACACACTGATAGGTTTAGGATTTGTGCCACGTGTATGTGTGTGTGTGTGTGTGTGTGTGTGTGTGTGTGTGTGTTTGAATGTGTGCATTATGTGTAGGAGAGAGAATGAAGGAGGTGCCTGTATTAACATGATGTGGCCACTGCCACTGATAATTACCATAGGAAGTGATAATCTACTCTCACTGTAGTTAACAGTGATTCATAGACATGCAGATTACCTGATAATGAGGTGTTTCCTCATTGTAGATAATGTGTCTCTGAAATAGAAATCTCCATATCCTGGAAACAGGGCCTATTTATTGCAGTCTTTATTGCAAGGGGTGGGGATTCTTTATGAATTCCTGGGTGCCAATGTCTTGTTTTTTTTTTTTTTTTTTTTTAGCAGTCCGAAAGACAAGAAAAGTACAGTTACAATGCTACACCTTTAATGATATCTACATACATACATGGGTCTACTTCACCTCACTGATTCCATTTCACTGAAATTCATTTCACTGAGACCAAATCACCTAAAGTTCATAAAAGTGAAAACATTATTTCACTGAAACTTATTTCACTGAGAGCTTACAAAGCTACATTTCACAAAACTAAATGGCGAACCAAAGGCAAACAAACTCACAAAAGTAAAGCCTACCTCCTTCCACAACTTAAAAACAACTTATTTATCCTCTTAACAGAAACCAGACAATATCAAACCAAACTGTGCCCCCCACACAACCCCTAACTATATCATCCATGTGCAACTAACAACGGGCAAAACTGCAATTCAAATTGTAGCTTGCTACAGATCACCCACCGTGACCCCAGACCCCCACTCCATGTTTCTGGAGACACTGGAAAATATGAAGGTCCTAACAAACATCCTGATATTGGGTGATTTCAATTACCCAAACATTAACTGGGAAACTACTCAAGTACTAACTCCCTTGTCCAACGCTTCCTAGAATTTATAAACTCAAACACCCTGGATCAACTGGTCAAAACCCCCACCAGAGGTGACAACATATTGGACCTGTTCATCACCAACATGGGTGACCCGTGTTCCACACCAGAGGTCAACCCCTCGCTGGTTAGATCAGACCATAGACTAATCACTCTGGATATCTACATTCCGCCCCCACCCCCACCCCCACCCCCAATCAAAGAAACCACCGTGAAAAACATTTCAAAAGCAAACTTCATGTTACTCAAAACCGAGGTGGAAAGGTTCACAGCCCCCAAGCTAAAGGACAATGCTGTCCATAGGTTAGTACAAAGCTAACTGCCCTTGCAAATCATTTTAAGCCTAGCCAATTATCCCTTGTGAGACACAAACTCTGCACTTTGTGTTTGTAAGGCAAACACCTTAACCATTAGGCCATCCTCCCAATCCAAACTGCTGATATCCTTACAAAGTCACTCTATGAGCACCTGCAAGAATGCATGGATTGTGCTATCCCAAGCAAAACCAAGACTCACTCCTCCAAGAAAAGGAAATCAGTCTGATAGACCCCTGACATAAATAAGCTACACAATAGAAGGAGGAAACTAGTACAGAAAAGAGTAAAATCCCAAGAAGGAAAGACATCCCTGATTAGAATCAGCAAGAAACTACAATCCCTCATAAAATCATCCAAGGTTAGCTTCAAAAGAAAAATTGCCAAGGATTCCAAAGATAACCACAAAGCATTCTTCAGCTATGTCAAGAACCTAAGTGGAAACTCTCAGATCTGCTCTGAGTTAGTGCAGAATGGCACAAAATACACTGAACTGACTGATATTGCCAACATTCTGGCAGACAGGTTTAGTGCAAATTTCACCCCCTCTCACCCCCTAAAGGGCACATAACCATACCAGAAGAATGTAGAGCCCCAGCAATCACTGACACACAGGTTAAAACAGTCCTATCCAAAGCCAAAAACACAGCTTCAATGGGACCGGACGGTGTCCCAGCCTGTGTCTTACACGAGCTCCAAAATGAACTATCCCCTCACCTAAACACACTGTTCAAACTTAGTCTCTCTACAGGCTACATACCCATAGAGTGGCACACAGCAATAGTTATCCCGCTCCACAAAGGTGGAGCCACAATGGACCTCGAGAACTATTGCCCTTTAAGCCTGACTAGCTTGGTCTGCAAGGCTATGGAGTGCATCATCATGGAGCTCATTAATGGAAACATTGGGAACCTCCAAACATTGGACCCTACCTGATTCACCTTTGTTAAGGGCAGATTATGCCTCCTAAACCTGGTGGAATTCTTTGAGACAGTTACCAAGGCTTTAGACAAGGGAAAGGAGGTCCACACAGCTTACCTAGACCTCGCAAAGGTTTTTAACATCATTCCCCATTCTGGTATTATAAACAAGCTCACCAGCCTGAACATAACCCCCTACGTCACGAGATGGGTTGCCAATTGGCTCACAGATAGAACCCACACGGTGACAGTTGCAGGCTCTAGGTCCGACTCTAAACCGGTTACAAGTAGCGTCCCCCAGGGCTCAGTCCTGGGAGTCCTCCTGTTCAGTATATACTTCTCAGAGGTACAGGCAAGCACAGGAGTACTATGGCTGACCAAGTTTGCAGACAACTGCAAATTGGGGGCCACAATTGACTCTCCGGCTGATACAGACATCCTCCAGAAGGGTCTCACTGAGATGGATACCTGGTGTCAAAATCATGGCCTCAAGCTAAATGCCAAAAAGTGCATAGTCATCCCCTTTGGAAAAAACAAAGTACCCGCAAACTACCACATACATGGTAGTCCCCTAAATACAGAAAATGTAATAAGGGATCTGGGGACCCAAGTAGATAGTAATCTCTCCTTTGATAATCATATTGCCAAGGTGGTTAGAAAATCCTTCTATGTGGCCCACCTAATCACAAAAGGGTTCACATCTAGAACAAAAGAGGTTATTGTGCCCCTCTACTCATCACTCATCAGACCCATCATAGAGTACAACACCCCATTTGGGATGTACCTTACAAGACACCTGCAACAGCTGGCAAAACCACAGAAGTACCTCACCAAGAGGATTACTGGCCTCAGACAGATAGATGCTCTATGCAGCCTGACTGAAGAAACTCCAGCTGTAGTCAGTTGCATACTGCTTACTCAGAGGTGATCTCTGCCTGACATACAAGGCCATGTCCAACCCAGAATTGACGGACATGCTCCACCTAAAAAAAAACGAATTCCTGAGAGCCACATGCTCTAGGGATCTAAACCTCACCACAATGATAAATAGGATGTGCTGGAGGGATAGATTCCTGTCCCAGAGACTCCCCATGCTTTGGAACAGGATTCCAGTCTACATTAGGCAGAGCCCCTCACTAACACTCTTCAAGAGAAACTTTGAAGAGTGGATGGGAAACATTAAATTTACCCCGGGGATCACTGCAGTGGCTCTGCTGGACAGAGGCACAGGGAACTAATGGCTCTGCTGGACAGAGGCACAGGGAACTAATCTAAGGGGGCAGCGAAAGCCAACACATTCTGGCCAGGCTTAATGATGCCCTCGGGCAGATAGCCTAGTACTTACCTATGAACCTATGAACCCATACTAACTCCAGATTGCACTACAGTGGGGATGAAGGCATACATGCTTTACTTGCCTCACAGTACTCTATACACTGCCACATCAAGTCTACAGCTTACAATTCAGTGAAATGAGATTCAGTGAAATGACTTTTCAGTAATTTGAACTTGAGGTGATTTGGTCTCAGTGAAATAAATGTCAGTGAAATGGGTTTTCGTTGAAGTGAAGTAGACCCATATATATATATATATAGATATATATATATATATATATATATATATATATATACATATATATATCTATATATATATATAGACAGATATAGATTTTATATATATATATATATATATATATATATATATATATATATATATATATATATATATATAGAACCCGGACACTTGCGCGAATTTAAGTTTTACCAAAAGTCAAATTCGTGCTTACACATACCCGAAATTGCTGTTCATCGAAGCAGCAAATTCAGGTATATGTAAGTGGTGTGCCGGTCGCACTGCGGTGTGAGTAAGGGAATATTCCTTTACTCCACTGTAGTGCGACCTTGGAGTGAGATTATTTAAGTAGGGGGGGTGTGGGGGTGCATGGGGAGAAGCCCCTGTTAGAAAAATATGTATTAATGTGTGTATGCTTAATGCCAAATTAATAATCAAGTATTTTAATACGCTTTTCATTCTATTTTTTATGCACTGTGTTTTATACAAATTGAGTTTCATATGAGACTGAAAAAGATGCTTTTTGAAAACTGCAGTATACTTTCTGAAACTTGCAAGTTGCCCTCTGACCTAGTTACTGCTAGCACAGCAATATTCTTGTTTATGCCTTGTGGAAATGTACTTGAGAAGCAGGTGTTTATCTGCTGGGTCAGAAGTAAATGAATGAACAATGCCTTATATTATAAATGTAATGATTCTAGACAAACAGCTTTGTCCAGAGGATGGGAACCTCTGCAGCTGTAGTAATTTAGAGATAAAGTAGACAAAGGATTCTTAGAGAAATGAACTGCTAGCATTGTGCTTGATTTAGCCGTAGTATCTTGAATGTAACATAACAGGTATCTAACTGAGAGTAACTAAGGCCATGTTGTTTTCCTCAGGAAGTTTCACATAAAAATTGTTGAAATCAGCAGAAATTCATGGGAAAGATGGTCAGCAGATGATGACGAAAAGGTGGTAATCTGTTACGTCAGCATGGTAGGACAGGATTAATTTGAGAATGTATAAAAATGAAAGTATTTCCTGTTTCTGGTTAGACAAACTCTGTATTGGCACGTTTTTGTCTCCTTGCTGCAAGATTAAAGTGCCTTAACCTGAACCTACCGTGTTTTGAGAATTTTTAAAGTATATTTTTCCTTTGACAGATTGGTCCTTCGAGCCGGAAATGTATCTCTCGCTCTAGGCCTAGGTCAGAATTGGGCCCGGTGGCATGCATCCATACGGAGAAGAGGCCAAATCGACTCTTCTGTTTTAAAAGACCTCCGACTGAATTGTCGTTTGAAAGAGGCCAGCCACTGTTTCTGATCTGGGATTGGAGGACGAGTCAACGATCCGGTGGATCAACTCACGGAGGGTCAGGTAAAAAACAATTACCTTATTTCTGTTTTAAGATCAGGGACTAAGTACAAAACTGTTTTTTGTCAGGTAGATTTGCATATGCAGATCAGGGACAGAAAAAGGGGTTACTGTTTTTTGTCATAGATCAGGAAAACAGAATAGGTAGGCAGTTATTCTAGATAAACTGTAAAAAGGTATAGATTTGTGGTACCACGTGATAGAAAGGGTTACGTAACAATTTACAGCTTAGCTAAAACAGCAATGGGAAATCAGTGCACAAAAGGTTCCCGGGACACGCCCCTAACTGAAGACGCGAAGTATATGCAATTACAGCGTGCCGATAATGTTAAGTACTACACCAAATGGGTTGATGAGTATAAATTCGAGGGTAATTTAGTTAAACTTGCACTTATAAAACTTGTAAAACAGTTAAAAATAGACGCGAAAGGTCAGCTAAAAAAGCAGAGACAATTAGGAGTCCCTCAGGCGCATAGGTGGCTTGAGGAAGCAAATCGCAGGGAGCAGAAAATTAAAAATTCAAAGACAATGTTCTTAGACAAAGAAGACAATAACTTGGTAATAGCAACAGCCCCTCCTTCACCCCCTCCGCTTCCGTTACCAAAATATGAAGCGAGTGGACGAGCTGATCCACCTCCACTATATCCAGCTGTCCCTGCAAAAGCACAACCATTTGTCAGGGATCCTATCGAGACCAGGTCTCGAACACACAACTTGAGGAGGGAGATTGAATTAAATGAATTAAATAAAAAATCACAGGCTATGAGTAAAGAAGAGATATGTCCGCTCATAGAAGTACCGAATCCTCAGGCAGGACAGGCAGGACAGGATCCGACTCTTTTAGTTTATAGACCGTGGACACCGGAAGATATCTGGAAAGCCATGGAAGGTATTCCCCACCCAAAAGTGAATTTTAGAAAATTTTTAGAAGACTTACAGGGTATGAGATTAAGTTACCATTTAAATGGAGAGGAAGTAAAAAAAGTAGTTAGACAAATTGTGGGTCCAGATTGGCACATGATCAGTGGCGACTGAAATCCTCGTGACGCACAACTTAGACCACTCCCACATACTAATGCAGAACTGGATGGCAGAGTGAAAGGTCTGACAGACCGAATCTCTGAAAAGTGGAAGCCTAGGGCTGATTGGACTTGCATTAATCAATGCATTCAACAGAAAGGTAAAACAGTTGATAGATATTATGCTAGACTGTTAGAGTGTTTTAATAATCACTGCGAAATGCAGATACCAGAAAATCAGACACAAGATTCCTCATATAAACAACAGTTAAAAAATGCATTCTTGAAGGGTAGTATAACTCCCATTAGTAGCTTTATTACAAAGCATATGGTAGATCATCAAACAAGTAGATTACAGCCATTACTTGAATATGCTAGACACGCAGAAAGACATTTTAATAGTAAAAAGAAAAAAAAAACTCAAGTATTTTTGGCACAGATGGGTCAGAAGTATTTGTAGTACAAACTGGAAAAAAAGGGTAAAAAAAATACCCAGGGAAATAAACAATCTGACAAACGATCAGAAGATTTCGAGGAAAAAAAAAAAAGGGTGAATGTTTTAAGTGCGGAAAAAAGGACATTTAGCGAGGGATTGCAGGCTAAACAAAAAGACGACTACAGAAAATAAGAAAGATGAGGAATGACTATATGATAGTCAGGAATGATTAGAAGAGAGTAAGCAGGGAAAGGTAAGTGAAAATGTGATAGCAGGAGTAGAGGATGTGACACAAGGGGTAGAGGATGCATATAAATTCACAGACATAAAAAAGATGAAATTTTAGACCTAGCTCTTTTGAGCTTAGAGCTTTACTTAGCAGACACAAAACTGGAAGTGACGCTTCTGGTAGAGGGGAGGGAAGTTAAATTTTTGTGTGACTCAGGGGCTTCACGGACCCTGATACACCCTTCCAAGTTACCGGAAGATACAGAATCACCAGATTATATACTAGTGAAAGCAGCCAATGGACAGCTGTATCGGGAGCCACTCTCCCATGACATAACAATAACAGACCCCGTTTCAGGAATGACCCAGAAAAGTAAAATTGTAGTTTCTACAAAATGCCCAGTAAATCGTTTGGGTAAAGATTTGATGCAGATATTTGGCATAGCCGTAGTTCCAACCATGCAGGGTATGGAAGCACAGCGACAAATGGATACTTTTGTAGTGCGACCAGAGGGGGAAACATATTATTGGTACAGCCAGGACTTAGTTACGACTGGTCCAGGGGCAGTAACTGAAGAACTGATGAACGTAGCCATCAGCAAGTCCCCCTCCCTCGACATTGACAAACAGCATTTGTTGCATTGTACTCTATATTACTGTAATAGACCAGGACCTGATAAAGATTATGAACAGGAATTGTTTCAGAATCATGCAAACAGGCTAGTATTGCGAAATTTGTACTGGAATGCAGAGGGGAACAGTGTAGCAAGCTGTTCATTGCCCCAGGAATTTTTAGCACTTTACAAATCTAATCGACTGCCACATGTTAGGTTAACTAAAAACAAAACTTTGAAATGGGCAGACTTAGGTAAAAAAGTCACAAGGTGGAAAAAGCAGACACAATTAGAGCTCTCCAAACAAGGAGTACAAAAACAGAAATTAAATTGGATTACACAGACACACCCAGCTGTACACTCACAGGCTAGTGAGAATAGCTGAGTATTACTCTTATTGGAAGAAGAGGAAAAAGCCTTGCGAGACATGCCAGATATTCTCTGGTCAGCAGGGAAATCAGATGTAGGACTTATACGAACAGCAGGACCAGTTACCATAACGCCAAAGTCAGCATTTAGACCCCAAAAAAGACAGTATCCCTTGAGAAAGGATGCAGAGGTAGGAATCAAAGCTATTATAGCAGCCTTACTTAAGGAAGGTGTCTTAATAGAATCCCCTGATTCACCATGTAATACACCTTTATTTCCTGTCAGGAAAGCAAACGGAAAATGGCTTATGGTCCAAGACTTACAAGCTGTAAATAATGCAGTTATACCCAGGGCACCAACGGTGCAAGATCCACACACCTTAGTAAATGATTTAAAGCCAGAGCAAAAATATTTTTCAGTGGTAGACATTAGTAATACATTTTTCTCGATACCGATACACCCTGACAGCCAATATTGGTTTGCATTTACATTTCAGAGAAAGCGGTACACATATACAAGATTACCACAGGGATATTGTAAAAGTCCAACAATATTTGCACAGGAAATGGCAAGCAACCTGGCCGGATTTATCCCACCAAAATGTAGTCAGATTCTACTTTATGTAGACGACATTCTGCTAGCAGCCCCTACCCAGCAAGAATGCAAAGAGGACATGATAGCTTTATTACAATTTTTAGCTACTCAAGGTCGCAAAGTAAACAAAGACAAGTTACAGCTTTGGAAAAAACAAGTTAAGTACTTGGGATATGTAATATCCAAAAAAGTAGAATATTAGATGAAGACAGAAAAACAGCCATTTTACAAGCACCTAGGCCAACTACCAAGAAGGAAATTATGTCCTTCTTGGGAACTACTAATTTTTGTCGGAGTTGGATACCAAATTATGCTTTGGAATCTGCTCCACTGGCCGATTTAATATTTAAAAAGCCGATGGCAGCACAGGATTTATTACAATGGACACCTGAAGCAGAAGCAGAAGCAGCTTTCTGTAAGCTGAAACAATTGATAGCATCATCCTTAGTTCTAGGATTACCAAACTATCACAAGCAGTTTATTCAAACTGTAGATTGTAAGCAAGGTTATATGACATCAGTATTGACACAGCAACATGGGGACAAACAACGCCCCATAGCTTACTATTCATCACAGTTAGACCCAGTGGCGCGATCCCTGCCCCACTGTGTACAAGCAGTAGTTGCAGCTGCAGTGGCAGTGCAGGCTTCAGCCTCAGTAGTGCTATTCCACCCTCTCACATTGAGAGTGCCTCATGCAGTCGCAATTATTTTACTGCAAGAAAAAGTAGCATATCTTTCTCCAGCTAGGCATCTTTCCTGTATGACCATACTGTTGAGCCAACCTCATATGACAATTGAATGATGCGCAACTTTGAATCCGTCAACTTTGCTTCCAACCCCTGCAGATGGCAAACTGCACTGCTGCCTGCAGGAGATTGAGCAAAAGACATTACCTAGACAAGACCTTACGGATGTTCCCTTAGATAATGCCGAGGTGACATGCTATGTGGACGGATCATGCAGAAGGGGTCCTACAGGACAGAACCTAGTGGGGTATGCAGCCGTTTCTGATACTGAAACTTTAAAAGCAAAATCTTTACCACACAACTTATCTGCACAAGCGGCAGAATTGATTGTCTTAACAAGGGCATGTACCTTAGCAAAAAGTAAAAAAGTAACCATTTATACTGACAGTCAGTATGCTTTTTCTACTGTACATGTTTTTGCGCAGCAGTGAAAAAATAGGGGAATGATAACATCTACTGGTAAACCAATCAATCATGCGCAACTTATTTTAGACTTAGACTCAATTCAGTTGCCTAAAAAAGTAGCTATTTGCAAATGCGTAGCTCATACAAAACAACAGGACAAAATTTCAAAAGGTAATGCACGGGCTGATACAGCTGCAAAGCAGGCAGCCTCAGCCACAAAAACTTTTCTTTTGAGTGAGGAATTACAACCCTCAGAGACTTTAGATTTAAAAATGTTAAAAACAATGCAGACACTTACTACAAATATTAAAAAACAGAAGTGGATAAAACGAGGAGCAATCCTCAAAAAGGGACTGTACATCTCCAAGAAAAAAAAATTATTTTGCCATCTAATTTGTTTAGATATGCAGCGTTGTTGAGCCATGGGCAGAGCCATGTCTCAACAGGGGGGATGGTACAGTTAGTGAATCGAGTATTTACAACCTATGAATTTACCAATTATACAAAAAATGTTTGTGCAGCATGCCATGTTTGTAACAAGCATCATGCACAAGGGGCGTTGAAGCCTAAGCAAGGGAATTTTCCTACACCACCATATCCGTTCCACACTATTTGTATGGATTTCATAGAATTGAATAAATGTGAAAATAAGAAGTATTGCCTTGTTATTATAGACATGTTTTCCAAATGGGTAGAAGTGTTTCCAACTAAAAATCCAGATGCAGCTACTGTTGCACCCAGATTTGGTATACCGGAAAAGATTTATAGTGATAACGGGACACATTTTGTGAACCAAACGATTCAGCAACTTAGTCGCTATTTTGGGATATCGTTAAAGAACCACTACGCTTATCACCCCCAATCTGCAGGGCTAGTAGAGATGCATAATGGGGTGTTGAAAAACAAACTTAGGAAGTTGATAGCAGAGACACAGAAAAACTGGGTGCACTGTTTGCCTTTAGCACTGTTGAGTATGAGAACTGTTCCAAATGCGAAGGGATTAACTCCTTTTGAAACTTTGTTTGGGAGGGCATATTATACACCTCAGTGGAAACCTCTCATGTCTACAGAGCAGGAGGCTGACAGTTCACTTGCAGGATATATGAGGCGATTTTTGAATAACAAATGTTTGCAGTTAAATTCTGTTTCAGATAAAGAGCAACCGAAATCGGAAGCACCAATAGCCCCAGGCACATGGGTCTGGGTGAGGATTGTGAAGCAAAAGAATTGGAGTTCGAAGTGGGAAGGTCCGTACCAAGTACTACTGTCGACACCCACTGCAGTCAAGATCGCAGAGCGAGCTTCCTGGATTCATTTAATGCACTGTAAACTGGTTAAAAACTTTGAACTGGACAAAAATTTTGTTACTGTTGCACAACAAGAACAAAATGGCCAGGTACAGAGTGAGTAGAGACATTGAGAAACCTCAGAAAACTTGTATGACCGTTTTTATTGCAATATTAATCACACTGTTCTTTTTGTTGTGGCCATTCCTTTTTCCTGCCACAAAGGTTGAACTGATTAGACGTAATGAACCAAACATAGACTGGCATCCGAACTTTAACACTTATCAGGCAATTACACGTGTGTACGCAGAGACTTTTAATGTTTCGAACTGCTGAGTCTTTACGGCCATACCAACAGCATACAGAGGTTTATTAATGACTGCTATCCCCTAGGGGTCAATGAGACCTGGGAAAATCTGTTTTTTGACACAGTTGCTATTAAAGCACAAGATAAAGTAGCGCTGTATTTGCCTGTGACACAAAAAGGAATTGTATGTTTCTATAAAAATGATACCATCCAAGTTGGATGGAGCAAATGCAATGTTACAGTACAGTATAAATGTTAAAAAAAAAACAAATGATTTGAGTGGATCTTGTAGTACAGATTATGACCCATTTTTGAAATCTATGCATAAGACTCTTGATCAGGTACAATGCAATTCTGTACTTTTCAAACAGTTATCTGTAATAGATAGGAAAATGTTTCATGCAGGGCAGTCATTTCGTAACAAAGTAATAACTAAGGTAAAAGACTGTTATTTTGTGTGTGGTAAAAAAGCATATAAATGGTTACCTGAGAATTGGTCTGGCAGTTGTTTTTTGGGGTACCTGGTTCCGGCCATCCGACACACTGCAGCTTTGCCTCAGGGAAGTATTCAAAATACTCAAGACGTAACCAAAAAGACTGTTATAAAACCTGAGAATCCAGTGGGACGAATTGAAGCAGGGTGGAAAGACCATCGTGATGTGGAAACCAAACTTGTGCACATGGACTTAAGTGATGCTGTTATATCCTGGGCATGTATATCACCTATGTATGGCGGAGTTAAATCAATATGGGAGCTGCAAAAACTGTCCAAACTTCTCGAAGTAATGAGTAATGCGACTTTTTCTGCCCTTGAACTGATAACTGATGAACTAAATGCCATGAAAACTGTAGTGCTCCAAAACCGAATGGCTCTTGACTTCACCCTAGCGGCGAGAGTTGGGACTTGCGCTTTAATCAAAAAAGAATGCTGTGCATTTATTCCTGACCATCAGCATGAGATTAACGACCATCTTGAGGTGATTCAGCAAGTGTCGGCCATGACCAAGCCAGGCCCAAACCCTCTGACAGATTTTTTCCAGAATGCCTTTGGGGGGTGGGGCTCCATTTTTATAAACATATTGATTGCTATTGGGGTAGGATTACTCCTAATAGGAGTTTGTATTTGTTGCGGAATCCCCTGCATGAAGAGATTAATTAAAGAATTCATAGATATATCCGTATCTGAGACTATGTATCAAAATACTGAATTTGAAGAGCTGCTAAAATGCAAAACACTTTCATAAAAGTTTAAACTGAATGACTTTCTTAACTGCAAATCCTAAATGGAAGAGGTTAGGAAAAGAAGCAAGCTGTTTATTCTTTTTTGAAAATAGAATAAAAAGTATTAACAGGAGGGAAATGTTAGAAAAATATGTATTAATGTGTGCATGCTTAATGCCAAATTAATAATCAAGTATTTTAATACGCTTTTCATTCTATTTTTCATGCACTGTGTTTTATACAAATTGAGTTTCATATGAGACTGAAAAAGATGCTTTTTGAAAACTGCACTATGCTTTCTGAAACTTGCAAGTTGCCCTCTGACCTAGTTACTGCTAGCCCAGCAATATTCTTGTTTATGCCTTGTGGAAATGTACTTGAGAAGCAGGTGTTTATCTGCTAGGTCAGAAGTAAATGAATGAACAATGCCTTATATTATAAATGTAACGATTCTAGACAAACAGCTTTGTCCAGAGGATGGGAACCTCTGCAGCTGTAGTAATTTAGAGATAAAGTAGACAAAGGATTATTAGAGAAATGAACTGCTAGCATTGTGCTTGATTTAGCCGTAGTATCTTGAATGTAACATAACAAGTATCTAACTGAGAGTAACCAAGGCCATGTTGTTTTCCTCAGGAAGTTTCACATAAAAATTGTTTAAATCAGCAGAAATTCATGGGAAAGATGGTCAGCAAATGATGATAAAAAGGTGGTAATCTGTTACGTCAGCATGGTAGGACAGAATTAATTTGAGAATGTATAAAAATGAAAGTATTTCCTGTTTCTGGTTAGACAAACTCTGTATTAGCATGTTTTTGTCTCCTTGCTGCAAGATTAAAGTGCCTTAACCTGAACCTACCATGTTTTGATCATTTTTAAAGTATATTTTTCCTTTGACAGCCCCCCTGCAAAAACATTTAATTAGTGGTTTTGTTTTTTTTTTCACAGTTTAACAGAAGCGCTTTTTCGATTAAAGCGTTTTCGTTAAACTGTGATCGGTATATATGGATTCGGACACTTGATTTTTCAAGCAAGTGTCCTAGATCCATATATATATATATATATATATATATATGTATATATATATATATATATATATATATATATATATATTTACAATTAACCATCTAAAAACAGTACAAGTAGGATGCCATAAACACACACACACACACACACACACACACACACACACACACGGAATCACACACAAAATACATATTGTCCTATTATGCATACCTATTACCATAAAATGGACAGTGTAAATGAGGAAGTTCACATTATATGTCACTGCAACAATATCTAAAAAATGTATTTTATGTTTAAGCAGTTTATAAAGGGTTGGCACCTTCCTTAAACCCCTATTAGAATTAGATATCTGGTGTTTAAGTTGGTGTCCCTCCCCAAAAGCAGTATTAACAGAAAAAAAATGCAAAAACAATTCCCAGATTTGAATAATTATGCCTTGTAAGGCACGAGTATTCCATTTTAACATTCAAACTAACTAATCAGATAACAGTTTGTTGTCTTAAGACATTAGCATAAGAGAACGTTTCCATCACAGCCGCAAGCTGCAAAGCATACTTCTCAACTGTATAGATTTTCACAGAATGTCCAGATTTTTGCCTCATATTTTTGGTGTGTTCTTCCTAAAATCTGTACTTTTCTGACAATTAGCTGAGGACTGAATTCATTAAATAATGACAAACATTTGTGTTTAAGACTCCACATCCTTCAGAAAATTCATGTTAATGCAAAACCTAATATTCTATCAACTTTCTAAGTTTGTAAGAGTAATATTTAAAATCTGTCCCTATTTGCTCCCCCTTCATTTTAGGCTTTGTCCAGATTTTTTGCTCTAAGAGGTTGAAAGGTATGCTGCAAAGCTTTTTTTTTAAGTTAGTTTTCATTGCTCACAAATGCACTGACAGTAAAACAAACGTGACTGCTTTTGAAACTGATTTGAAATCTTAAACCAGGATTTCAAAACACAGGCCACTTGTAAGTGGTTAAATAACAATAGCTGTAGAAAACATCAGCAAGCAGCATCCATATTGCTTCCTGCTTCATCTTTTTGCTTTGTATTTGCTTGCTTGTATGAAGACTAGATGTGGGTAGTAACATACAAGGATGATAATGATGCAGTGAGAAGGCAGTTACTGTATGAATGAATTTCATTCCAGACATGTAAGCCAGTTGTTTTAACAAAGCAGAGTTTTTTATTATGTATGAACTTCATGAATTAAAAGTGACCTTTTTTTAGAGATGAAACAGATATGCACACATAGCACATGAACGCAGCACATCTCTTAATTTTTCCACTCAGAAATTTAGAGTGTGAAGTATAAACACAGTTTTAGCATATGGAGAGCTGGACGTACTCTCCAAACAAGGGGGAAAAGATAACTTTGTTAAACACCTTTCTGATCTAGAGTATTAGCAACAGCCAGCACAAAGTAGCTAAAAAAGCATTTTACAGCTTTATTTATCTATTTATTTGTTTATTTATTTATTTAGTTAGTTTACATTTATTGACTGGGAGATTCTGACTGGATATATGTTCATTTTCAGCAGAGGCCCAGGGAGAAAAGCTCCACAGTAAATAACAGAAAGTAAGAAGTTTATACATAACAAGCAAATGTTCATAGGAACAAAAAATTGAAACAAATACAAGCTCATTTTCATAGGAAAATAGAAAAGGAAAGAGATGACAGATTATTTACAATACTGCATAGGTTTACAGTTTTGAAGATTAAAATAAATGTATATATAACATGCAAATATTATTAGGAAAACCACTTATTCTACAAGATTGTATAGGTTTACAAGTGTGTAATACAATCATCCTTGATATTGACCGACATATCAAACATGCACTAGTATAATGTTTGAAACATGATAGTGCAGTGGAAGTGAAGAATTCTAGGGAATGAAGTACCTTAGGGGATATTATGGAAGAACTGCAAGGTAGAGAAGTGAGAGGCAGCAACATAGGGGGTGGGGGATGGGTAAAGTAAGGGTTCAACCTGGGGGAAGGCAGGGGCATTTCCATAAAGAGTAACAGGTGTTCTTTTAGAAGTTTTTTGAAAGTAGTGATTGAATTGGCAGAGGTAACTGCTGAGGGTAGTGAGTTCCAGATTTTGCCTATGTAGTTGGGGAATAGTGAATCACTTGCTGAGTTATTTTAATTAGTCTTTTTTCACTAGAGCAAAGTTGTCTAGGATTGACATTTAGTTTAAGCAAGTTAGATAGGCCAGGAGTTTTTTCAGGGAGTAGTAACAGTTTATTAGTGAAAGAGAGCTGGTGAAATGAGAGGAGATTTAGGAATTCAAGCCAATTGAGTTGACGTTGTGCTTAACAGTGGTGGGAATGGTAGGGGCCACTGGTAGCAAATCTGGCAATTTGATTGTAGCAGATGTTGAGCTTGGCCATTTCAGCTTTGGGTAGGTTGGAGAAGATAGGAGCGGCATATAGTAGTGGGGAGATGAGGTGGGTTTGAGCTATGATTATTCAAGCAGGTTGAGTTAGATATGATTTGTTTTTATAGAGGCTGCCCAGTTTTCTGCTGATGTTTTTAATAGTTTGGTCTATATGTAGATTGAACTTGAGGTTCTTGTCGATGGTCACTCCCAGTAGTTTAGTATGTGTGTCTGGAGAGATGATAGTTACATCCCTGGACTCAATATTGAATGAGTCAGGAATAGGAGTGGATTTGTTTGGTTTGAATATCATCAATTTGGTCTTTTTTGGGTAAAGTAGGAGGTTTTTGTTATGACACATACACACACACACACACACACACACACACACACACACACGCACGCACGCACACACACACACACACACACACACACACACACACACACACACACACACACACACACACACACAAAACTATTGCAAAGTGAAGTGTCTAGCAGGTTTTAAAGGCATTCATCAGAAGGGCCTGTAGCTTCTGACTGTATTCTGTGCAGTACATCTAAATGTTTTATGATTGTCAACGCTGTAAAAGACATTGTGCTCCTATGCTTTTTTCTGTAAGTAGTAACACATTGGGGCAGCTAAAGCTCAGTGTACTGCAAGGAGTTATGACTGAATCTGTCTTCACTCTGCTCTCGAGGCAAACTTCTCAATATCTCTGTTTCAAATACATATCAGGCTTGTACGGATCAGAGACCCAATCATAATCCACTATAAAAAAAAAAAAAAGAAACGGAGATCATATTTATTAGTGAATGTAGGATTTACATTTCCATTGTTACTACCCTACCGCCTATGATTGCAACTTACAACTTCAGGAAATACCAAGCACATACTCACAATGGGGGGGGGGGTTAACTCACAAGACCATAGCACACACCAAGACTTAAGTGCCTGTGCCTGAATCAGGCTGCATATAAGGTAAATATCATGTTATGACAGTTTTGCCCAGATGATCTTCAAATGGCTGGTGGCATCACTAAAATCAATTAATTCTACATATTATCAGACTGGAAGCTTAACACATTACACACTTTTTGCTGTATATTATACTCACACACACAATTCTTTTTACATATATAATTATTTTATTAAAAAACATAACTGTCTCTTATTTAAAAAAATTCTGACTAATTTCAAAGAATTGAAAACACTAACAGTACAGACTACAATATTAATATTGTCCAAATGTGCAAGTGAAGCAGATAAATGAAATCATTAGAAGCAATAATGTTTTCATCTGGTTGCTTGAAAAGGGTACAGTGCTAAAGGTATTTACAGTGAGTAAAGCCAGCACAGACATCACAGTGCTAAAGGTATTTACAGTGAGTAAAGCCAGCACAGACATCACAGTGCTAAAGGTATTTACAGTGAGTAAAGCCAGCACAGACATCACAGTGCTAAAGGTATTTACAGTGAGTAAAGCCAGCACAGACATCACAGTGCTAAAGGTATTTACAGTGAGTAAGGCCAGCAGAGACATCACAGTGCTAAAGGCACTTACAGTGAGTAAAGCCAGCACAGACATCACAGTGCTAAAGGTATTTACAGTGAGTAAGGCCAGCAGAGACATCATAGTGCTAAAGGCACTTACAGTGAGTAAAGCCAGCACAGACATCACAGTGCTAAAGGTATTTACAGTGAGTAAGGCCAGCAGAGACATCATAGTGCTAAAGGCACTTACAGTGAGTAAAGCCAGCACAGACATCACAGTGCTAAAGGTATTTACAGTGAGTAAGGCCAGCAGATACATCACAGTGCTAAAGGCACTTACAGTGAGTAAAGCCAGCACAGACATCACAGTGCTAAAGGTATTTACAGTGAGTAAGGTCAGCACAGACATCATAGTGCTAAAGGCACTTACAGTGAGTAAAGCCAGCACAGACATCACAGTGCTAAAGGCACTTACAGTGAGTAAAGCCAGCACAGATGTCACAGTGCTAAAGGTATTTACAGTGAGTAAGGCCAACAGAGACATCACAGATATTTCCGTAATGTGCTGGGAAAGGTGTACAGATGCTGCCGATCCTATATTGTGATGGAAAGAGTGGATATTTGACTGTTAGCTTGCATCACTGATGCTAATTTTACTGCTGTCAGGAAATTCTTACTGGTTCACTGTTTATTTTTTTGTGTGAGCTCCTGTATTTTCAAGTAAATGCATGTTGCTAATTACCTCAAAACTCACTAGATGCAAGGTTGGTCCTGAGTACATACAGAATGCCTCCAATGACTCAGGCATCTAAACTACTTAATGAAGATGTGCCCTTTCTCACAACACTAACCCCAAGCATTTTTAAATCCTTTATGGGCGCTCGCGCTCTGCATTCCCGCCATCTAGCTCATACCTTGTAGAGCAGCATAACTGCTGTGAACTATTTTGTCTCAATAATGCTTTATCAAGTACTTTGAATGAATCTTCATTACATTGGCTGATTTTACATATGAACTAATTTTCAGCCTCTTTTTGGTTGCATTATGTACTCATATGTGTGCTAAAACCATTCTGCTGAAGTTAAGTGTCGGCTGTGAAGTTTGATTGTCATATTTGTAATATGGCACCTTTCTTACTATTCTAATCCCACTTAGAAGATATTTTCCTTTCTAGGCAGCTATTTTATTTTAAATTAAATTAAACATAAGTTATTGCAATGAGTGATTCAAAACTAGAAAGCAAATTGATGGTTAATATTTCAGCAAACATATTATGTGCAAAGACCTGATTTCCATGCATTATGATAGGGTAAACACTGGCATCAGAGAACCATTTGTATACATATCAAGGAGGAGCCATTAAATCAATTTTGCAGTAATTCACTTACTAATGGGCTTCCCATATTACAAGCTACTGCCTTCCTCTATGCATATTTCAAAAATGGTATAGTTATTGATTGCGGCGCCATTGTAAACATTTTACACTGCTATTGTAAGTGTTCCTGAGCACTACGTCCATGACACATTATCGCAGAGAAACCTCTAGGTGCACCTTTTGTATATGTATATAAATAACTATATCGTGAAGCTACAGTAAGCAAGTGAACAGCCACTACATTTGAATAACCCATTTAATTTTTACATTAATATATATTAACTGATTCTCTCAGCTAATACAATTACATCTTCTAAGCTGTTACTTCCTAAAGCTTCTGATAAATAGGTGGTACAATGTGCTCCACAAAACCTCTGTACGCATATTTCTAACTAATTCTCTATAGTGAATATTTAATGTTTATATGGAATCTGTTAACCATATGTGTGGTCACATATTTGTAACTCAGTGCAACTTATAATATTATTAAAGTGTACTATCTTGTATGTGTTTTGTACTCATAGTTTGCTCAACTTGTATGTATTATGTGGAGCTTTTCTCCCCAGGCCTCCACTGAAAAAGGACATGTGTCCAGTTGGAGCTTCCCGGTAAACAAATGTAAAATAAAATAAATAAATAAATAAATAAATATTATATTTTTCTAACATATGAAAAAAAGATTCCTGCTCAATGTCTTGCAGTAATAGGAAACAAAAAAATAAAATGCCCTTGCAGGGTACTGTAGAAAAATACATTATATAATATCCTTGTAACATGTATCCTGCCTCTCAAAACTTACAGTTTACACAGTTTCACGAAGCATGCAAGATAGATTCATTATTTATTAGAGTCCATTCTACTTCCTAGTGTTTGAAATCTTTCACTTTACAAACCAAATGCATTGCTCTGCTTTTATCAGAATGTGCATATATTTGTATGTTAATATATTTGTTTATTACAGGGTCATTTGGACATGACTAAATGCATACCTCTTCATTTTCATTTTTTCAGACTCTGAAGCAATCCTGTTTATTGCTAGTGTTGTCAAGAAGTGTAAATTGCAGAACTTGTGTAGGCACCAGTATGACAACAGTGTTTATATAGTCATAGATCAAGCTACGTCATTGTCATCGGTGACAGTGATGCAGTAGTGAAACGCTGTGACAGGTCCAGCAAACAAAGAATGTGAACTAAAATGATGAAAAGGCAGTGGGAAATAATAAGAAATAGAAAAGGAAAGAGGCCAGTGATGGCCTGTTTATTGCATTCAATTGTCTATAGACACAGTCCTTCTCTACCTAATTGCAAATATTGCCAAGGGTGATGTCAAAAAGATAAGATAATGTAACTCACAAATGTCTGTTAGATGTTCTCAAGGTAATGGATATGACAGATTCTGGGGCTGTCGCTGGACTCCATGCATGTGGTTGCTAGGATGCTAGTAAGTCAGCAAGGGAAAAAGGACTTCCTAAATTCCCCTTCCACCCACATGTCATAGCACATAGAACATTCATGCTTTCACCTTTGTATATGATTTCTTAAGGTTTCTCAGATCAATAAAAGAGAAATAAATTAGGAAAATAGTCAATGGCAACTAAAGGTTAACTGTCTTAAATAGAAACCTTTGTTGTAAATCATACTATGTCATAACTTATACAAGAAATAAATAAAGGAAAACTGCTTTCAAATGCACTTTATAAGCAGCTCCTTTGCCGTGCACTTTGATTTTATTTAATCATATTCATTTTCAAAACTTTTTCCAACTGTTTTACAAGCTAAATGTGGCTACCTCTTTTGTCTTGTTCTTGACAAGAAGGAGTAATTGAAAGCATTTCATGAGTACTTGGCTCTTGACAGAAATAATAAAAGCTTACAACCAGATGAGTTTAAAGTGTATGGAGTATTTTGCACAGAAAATCCTGGGCCAGATTTTCTTTTGGAAAATTTTCTTTGAGTGTATCTAAGACCACTTAGAATTGTTTCTAATCATCTTATATTTGTAATAATTCTTTTGTGAAATCTATTTTAATACATCTGGTGACTACCAGGAAGTTCTCATGATAATTCTTATTAGTATTCATCCTTTTTACAAGAAAAATGAAATGAATAGGAGGTGCTAACCAACTTATTTATGCGGTGTTAAATGTGAATCAGTTTGTGCTTCTCTTCTTTAATTATGATTAAAAGTCATGTGACTAATCAATGTGCTTATATAATTTTAGTATTACTAATTTAGTTTTAAAAAGGCTTTTAAAAATCTAGGAAATTTGCAGAAATTCTTTAACTACCTGTACATACAGGGATAGGGCTTTGAGGCGGTTTGCATAGGACATTTTACTTACACCCTATATTTTTTTAATGAGGAACTTCTTTGGATGTTCCAGTTGTTGGATATGACTGGTTAGGTATATACCAACGGAGGCATTCTACACAATGGTAGGTCTGATGAATGCCGAATGCAGTGGTACAATGACTTTGTTGGACTTAGATGCCATACCTTTGTTTATAAGTTGTGCAACATAGAATGATTGCCTCACCACCATAGACATGTGATGTCAAAGGCTAGATTACTATCCATGTGTTTCCCTAAGTCCTTGACTATTGGGTCAACTCTAAGGGGTGTGTTGTCAATATGATAGTTACCAGGAATGGATGACTTCCCAAAGGATACTATTATGAATTTCTTGGCATTTAGTTTTAGTCCATGGCTCTGACACTTGTTGTTTGTCTGTGTCAGTCCCTCATGGAGAACATCTATGTCAGTGTGAGATTCAATGACAGCTCCCAATTTGCAATCATCCGCAAATTTAGTCAGCCAGAGACCACTGACATTGACCTTGACTTCTGAGATGTAAATGCCAAAAAGGAGCGGTCCAAGGACTGATCCCTGAGGGACTCCACTTGTGACTGGCTTCTTTGTAGAGGTGGACTCCCCAATTCTAACATCCTGGTTACTGTCTGTGAACCAGTTGGCTATCCACCGGGTGACATACGTGTTTGTACTTAACCTCTTGAGATTGTCAACAATGCCTGGGTGGAGTGTTGTGTCAAATGTCTTGGCCAAGTGAAGGTAGGCAGTGTGAATGATTTTGCCCTCATCCATTGGTTTGGTGACCTTTTCAAAGAAGTACACCAGGTTGAGTAGGAATGATCTGCCACTGACGAAACCAAACTGGGTTGGGTCAAGTGTCTGGAAGTTTACTATATCCCTATTGATCATCTCCATGATAATTCTTTCCATGGCTTTACATATAAGACTAGTGAGACTTATGGGTCTGTAGTTTCCAGGGTCTGTAGATGACCCACCTTTGTGCAGAGGGATGACCTTTACCTTTCTCCATTCATGAGGCACGAAGCCTGTTTGGAGGCTACAGTTAAATAGTAATTCCAGATGTCCTGATAGGTCATGTTTCATGCTATCTAGAAGGCATCCTAGGGTATTGTCTGGGCCCATTGATGCAGTGTTCTTGGTCTTACAGAGAGCATTAAGAACATGTTCCCTAGTGATAGTAGGGGGAGTTATATTTGATGATATTTTCTGAGGGAAGGCTGGGAGAGGGGAGAGAGAGAGAGAGATTAATGCTACAGCAATAGAAGTATAACCTATAATACTCAGAATGCAGATTATCAATTTAATACTTTGCATGATGGCATTATACACAACTTACACAAGGATTCCACGACAGCATAATGAAAGAACAGACCATAACCATAAGTCTGAGCAAGTAGTATTGTGTTGCATTAATTTCATTTTTTCCCCCAGAAATTGTGCAGAAATTTTTGAATTCTTTCTTATACATATCTTGGACGTTAATGAGGCTTAAACCGGAAGTATAATTTCATAAAAGATATAAGTGTATGCAGCACATTAGAAATATAGAGCATGCAAACAGAAAACATACAATCTTTACAACTGCTGCTGTAAGGGGGGGAGTTAAGCAATGAAAATGTAGCAAACACTTATGTACGTATTGTATTCAATACATATGTGAATTAATGCATAAAAGCAGCTTAATTTAACAAAATCCACTAACAGGCTAAATAGATGTGAAACTAATATCAACTGCACCTGACCAAAATGTTTATCTTGTATTTCAGATTGAACAATAATATGTAACGAAAACTAATTTATTATAATAAAATTAATAGAAATAAAAACAAGTGACTGAACAACCTATATGCATCAGAAGAGAAACAATTTATGCCAAATGCCTATCTCTGTTATTTTTCACAACATAATAGATTTTTATTCATAAATTGATCCAGACAGCAAGAATTTTTAATGGCTTACCATATACTTCTCAAACTCAAATCATAGCACTGGTCTTTAAAAAATACGATAAAGAGTCCAAAAATTAGGAGCACTCATATCTCTCTCAACTGTCCAGATTTTCACCTCAAATTATTGGTGTGTTCCTCAAACATAAATTCATTCACTAAATAATTTCAGGGAATCCAGCCCTGTCCCAGTGTCCGATTCCCATGGGTAGTCAGGCTGATGTCTTCATGCACGCCCCTCCTGCCTGCACATTGCAGGATAAGCTGGCAATGTGTGATGATGTCAGACATAAGTTTAAAATTCTAAATAATAATAAAAAAAAAAATCAGGAATTGAAGGGGCCACTAGGAAATTCATGACATCCCTTTATTTTGCCCTCAGAACAGTAAATACTGAGACATTTGGTATGGTTGAGAGGTATGACATGCTAGCATCTGCATGGATGACTGCCTCTCAGTCATACCCCTCATTCACAAAATGAGTGGTAAAGTCTCTCGGTCGTTGTAGTAGTCAAGTGATTCCCTGTTCAGGACCACACCTGTAATCTCCCAGGAAGCTGAATACTCTGGCTATCTGATAGCTGCATATTTATATAAGCTACAGGCTGAAGTACTCTTTTTATCCACTGTGGTTTTATTGATGTGACCCTTTCACAAAAGTAAAAAAAAAAAAAACAAACTCTAGCTCTCAAATGTGCTACTCACTTTAGCTCATTTCCTTCAGTGGATTTACCAGGACTTGCTAGCTTTACTGAATTTTTGAATGTGAGAAGGTATTATGGTCGTTCTGCTCTGCTAAATCTTCTGGAATCTGGCTTGCCATGCGAGTATGTTTGCAGGGCTGATGTCTGCAGGCCCTATGGGGCCTGAATCACTAAACAAACTGGGAGTACTGCTGAAGATTCATCCAGACTGCTGTAGCTATTTTGTCTTTCAAATAAACAACACAAATCAAAGTAGACAGTATAGGAGATGTGACAGACCTAGAAAAAGGGGCAACAGAGCTGCCATCAGCATCACATTAAGAAAAACTCCACTAAGGCCTGCAATTCCTTCTATGTTGCTGGCTAACGTAAGATCTCTGGATAACAAAATGGACTTTGTCAGGCTGGACACTTACAAAAACACTAAGGTAAGAAAGACCTGTATTATTATATTCACTAAGACTTAGCCTAATTCAAATATCAGTGACCAAGCAGTTAGAATAGGGGTCTACTTCAGAAGATTGAAAAACCAAAAGACTGAAACTTCAAAAATACTGAATGATCAAATTTGCCCCTTCTCCACTGTTATGTGATCTTGAAGTTGGTATATATAGCTAGCAGGGCGGTATGGAGGGTGCAATCCCCTACATGAGGGGTGCAGGAGGGCTCGTCCTCTACATTAAAAATGTGTTAAGTATTTTGAATTTTCAGCCTATTGAGATTCCATCTTTTAGTTTGTTGGTCTTCTGAAGTAGACCCTGGAATAGACAAATATTTCTTATTCAGAGCAGACAGGTTACAGACAGGACACAGGCTGTCAGTGGCAGTGCTCTGCTGACATTGAATACCTTACATTTAAATGTCATCCATTCTACTTGCCCAAGGGAGTTTTCAACTATCTTGAGTACCTTACAATTAAATGTCATCCATTCTACTTGTCCAGGGAGTTTTCTACTATCTTTATAACTGCAGTTTACATACCTCCAAGTGCAAACACTAATGAAGCACTTACCAGCCTATACCAATTAGCCTGGGATCTGCAAAACAAGAACCTAGATTGTGTCAGCATTTTAGCTGGGGATTTCTATCAGGCCATACTGAAAACTGTGCTACCAACTACCAACAGAATGTAAACTTCTTTACAAGAAGTGAAAACACTCTTGATCAAAGTGTACTCAACTAGCAAAACAGGCATTCAAGGCAGTCCACCATCCCCATCTTGGTAGCTCAGATCACATTTCTATACTGCTTATCCCTGCCAGTAAACCAATGCTAGTAAGGGGAAAACTTCAGGACCCAAATAAGGATCTGGCCTGAAAGTGCTGTCTCGGTCCTGCAAGACTGCTTTGAATGCATTGACTGGAATCTATTTAAAGAGCTGCCTCCACAAATCAATGTATTAATTTGAATGAGTATGCTGAAACTGTTGTGGGATACATCACAAAATATATTGAGAATGTCACTACCCTGAAGGATGTAACCATTCGAGCCAACCAAAAACCCTGGCTCACCAGTGAGGTATACAAATTACTGAGAGCACATAATGCTGCCATTAAGGCTGGAGACAGAGAGGCTTTGAAAAAGACCAGGGCTAACATGAACAAAGGTGTGACAATAGCAAAACGGGCCTAAAGTCTAAAAATACACAGACACCTCTCTGACCAGAAAGATCCTAGGCAGCTGTGGAGAGGGATCCAAACCATCACACACTATAAGCTACCATACTTGTGATGCAACGATAACCCAAACCTTTTAAACAAGCTAAACATTGGCTTTGTTGTAGTGTCTTCACCCATCGGCTGTGCAGTAACAAGCAAGCCCAACACCCAGCAACAAGGGGATGTTACAGTGGAGTCATGAATACTTATTTTCCTGTATTTCTCATCTACATGAATATTCATCCCGATAAGCAAGCACATACTGTGGACTTGTCAATTTACTGATCAAACACAAAGAAAATAAACTATTGATAAATAGTATTTTGTAAATAAACACAACAAAAAAAAAAACAAAAGCTCAAAGCAATAAAGGTAATAAAGCTATAATAAAGGTAATTAAAAGCTACTAGCATTTTAGAACTATTAACTCGAGACTTTGACAGAAAAAGCAAATGTGAATTAATGTATATTTTCTCTTGTTAAAAAATTCTAACTCCAATTATTGTCTTTTTGTTAAATCAAGTGTAACTTACAACCTTTTCTCCAGAAATTAATTAAAGTTGTTGGGAGGGATTAAGCGAGACACAGCCAAAAATCAGGGGCAGTTGACATATATGTAGAGACATACTATCTGCAGTTTCTGGAGCAAATATATCATTATAGGAATCATAATGAACCCCCAAACCACTTTACAGATGAATTCATTATTGTTACATTACAATTTCACTATAATTTTGCAAAGCTTAAATCAGAGCTGTTTAAATGCATTTAAAGTGCCTAAACACCAGTGGCGGCTGGTGACTTCAAATCGAAGGGGGGCTGCAGGAGACAGCTGAATGGGTGGGGCCAATGGAAATGGGTGTAGTCAACTAGAAAGGGGAGGAGCTATCCTCAAAACCACAAAAACTGGAACTTTAATTAAATACGCTGCCCTGGGTGCCAAACCATCATTAGGAGAGTCCAATCAAGACAAAATGAAATATAGAAAAAAATATATCTCAATGCATTGGCTGCATGACAGCTTACTTAATGTCTAGATGGAAACAAAAAGGTTGTGAGGCATTAAAAAATAAATTACTTTTTAAATACATTACTGGATTGCCAGTCAAAATCAAGTACAAGACAAACATGCAACACTCATCTCAAATCACTTCACCTTGCACTGCAGTTCTAATTATAATTTATATTCATCTTTATAAAAAGTACCAAGTAACATGCTTAAAGTAGCAATGATAACCCCACTTGTAAAAATGTTTCTTATCCAAAAAAGACCTGCTGTCTGACAACTATCTACTTGTTTCATTGGGAAAACATGAACAAAGTAAAAAATGAATAGAAAACAAGAAACATGCTCAAGATAAAGTGCTTAAAAGATTACTGCACAGGTTATCGACCAGGCATGATAGATTGGCATTCTGTTTAGTTTATGGGTAAAGCCTGCAAAGATGAAGACAAAGCTCTAACAAGGGTAATGAGCTTCTTAAAATGCTGTAATCCTGTCCTTTATTACAAATACTGTCATATGCATTTCAATACCCGAGGCTTATATGTTATCTAGTTATGTAAGTATTCTCTGTATGGCAACAACAAAAACGCTTTCAATGTTGGTAATTCTTTAACAGTAAGCTTACTTGCATCCTACAGTCTCAGACAAGCTTACCTGATGGTCATGAAATCATTGCTACTTAAACATAGAGCAACAGGCACTTTCTGAATAATAAGAAGCATAATTCAACCATGTAAAAATATGAGAGAAAACCAGAACATTCTGCAAAATCTAGCAAAACAGATGAAGAGCCACTGTAGTACTTGTGTCTACCTTGGATGGGGGGGGGGTACTCTGCACACTTACACTGCATAGCTGCTTCTTGCCTTGCTTGGACACACCCAGAGTCACTACATGGGGGAGTGGGGTGCAACAAGTATGTCACAATTTGAAATGTCTCTGGCTGACTGGAAAGGCCCTGACACATTTGTCATACCTCTCAACCTCAGAGCAAGAAATCTGGACAAAGTCAGGCCCAAAATTAAGGACAATATTTAAATATTGTTTTTATAAACTTTCTAACAGAATAGTAGGTCTTGTATTAGTATGAATTTTCTGAAGGGTAGGTCTTGCATTAGTATGAATTTTCTGAAGGGTATGAAATCTGAAACTCAAATGTCTGTCATTATTTTCTTACTTCAATTTTAATGATTTGCCACTAATTTGCCAGAAAACCACAATTTTATGAAAAATGGACTAAAAATATAATGCAAAAATATAAAATAGCCACACAATACAGCTGGGAACCTGTCAAAGAAGGGACACTTTTTAATATTACCACTGTTAGCTTGAGCAGCTGACAAAGTAAACAAATCTACATGCATTTCAGAAATAAAAGCAATCTATAACTCTGATTATTACAGTTATTTATTAATTGTAAACCCTCCATGTTTTCTTCCAAAATTTATATTTTGCAGAGGGATTAGAGGGAGAGCAACATTCTGAGCCAAAATTGGGGACAGTTGAGTGGTTTGGATATGCCCAATTCTATAAAGCAATTTGCACATACTTCTCAACCTGTTAACGCAGGAAATCTGGACAAGGACAAATATATTGGGGGAACATACAAACAGTACTAAAAATTGCTCTTGTATAAACTTAGTTGATAGAAAAGGACTTGCTTTAGCATGCATTTTTCTGAAGGCTATGAAGTCTGAAACTCAATGTCTGTCATTATTTAGTGACTTAATTCCTAAATGATTTGCCAGAAAACCACAAATTGTATGAGGAACAAACCAAAAAGAAGAAGCAAAAATCTATTCATTCTGTGAATATCTGGACAGTTGAGAGGCATAGTTCAGCTGAGCCAGGGCTGTCTGAGTTTGCCATCCTTCCCCCTCACAAAATCATTGTTGAATGGAGCCACCCCCTTCAGCCATTCCAATGTCCCATTACTTGGCTATTTCACCCCATTTACCATAAACACTGCAATGTGCATACTGTTTTACTTCTACGATGATTTGATTTTATTTGAAAGTTTTATTTTGTATTTTACAGCACAAAGGGCCGGATTCATGATGGCTTGCATGGAGTCTAAGAGTAGAGTAAGACTCCATGCAGCCATCATGTCCAACGAGCGATCCAGGAACAGCCTGCAGGGGCGTGTAAGAGAGCTCCTAAAATGGCTCTTACATGCACAGGGCTGGGACATGCAAATCACCTCAATTGCAGGTGAAAGGCATGCAAATGAGGTAGATTTGCGATTCAGGAAACCCAAACCTGTCCGAGTAAGAGTAGTGTTATTTGCAGAAATGTACTCAGTTGACAACTGAGAACCGTTCAGCAAATAGCAAAATGGAGCCGTGACAGCTCCAAATAAAGGTTGCATCCAGTGCAGGAAGCATGCCAATGGCCAAATATACTGCTATTGGAAATGTTCCCTGATGCAAAATTAAAATAAAAATAAATTTTTTTACGACGATTTCCGATGTTTAAGTGTAGCGCAGCGCCACGCAAACGGGCTGTGCTCTAAAACACAGAATACTACAAATTATAACCCACAAATGTGGATTTTATTGAAATTCTTAATGTACAATGCAAGGGAATGGCAGGCTGAAGACAACATGGCCACCGAGTAGAGGTTGCTAAGGGGGGAAGCTCAGTCTAAGACATGTAACCAAGCATTAGTAGGCAATCCTATGTAAATGAGTGTTAGGATAGTGAATCGCTAATTTACATAGCAAATGAGCACAGTCAGTGGAGTGTAGGAGTAGGATATGGGGAGTAACAGAGTAGAAGATAGGTGACATCATGAGGGGGGTATGTTTGAAAGAAGTGAAGCTCATTGGAGCAGAGTAGCATGTGTCCGCTGTCAGTTAAACATCATGGAAAGAGGTGTGTCAACAGGTAGGCTAGGGAAAGCCAAGAAATGGAAGGTGTATACCGTGGATAACACCAAAGTTTCTTGCTGAGCATGCATGTGCGCGTGTGTGCGCCTGTAAACCCGAGTAAGACAGAGTGCGTGCGTGTAAGTGTGAGTGCGCACGTTTAAGCCGGTGTAAGCATGTATAAGGCAGTTTAAAGAGTTGTAAGCCCGTTTGCACTGGTGTGCGCATGTGTTAACCCGAATAAGCAAGTTTTAGTCCATGTAAGCATGTGTGCATGCATGTTAGCTGCTGTGCGTGTGTTTGCACTTGTGTGCGCAGTGCTCCCCCCCTGAGGAAACAGAAATCAAAAAGGAAGCACAACAAATAGTAGAAAGCTACCAGGGAATACTAGCAGAGCTAGCAGGTGAAAACAATCAGAATCAGGCAATTACACAGGCAGTACACTAGCCCAGCCCAGCCTAGCACTTAAAACTTTGCCAACAACAGTCCATTATGTTTCTCACAACAGACACCACAGTAAGCTAATAGAAGTGAAAACTGAAAAAGCTTTACTGAGACAAAGAAATGTTAGGGGCTGCCATTGCTGTTATAAGGTGACATATGCAACATGCTGAGGGTGGTGACAATGGAAATGCTGCTGGACAACTCACAGTGAGGAGACGGAGATGAGTGTACAGGCCCAGGGTAACCTACCAGGGGCTACATGAGCTGGAGATAGTGGAGCGCTATAGAATGGACAGAGACCTCCTGCAGCAAATTGTTGAGCTGTGCAGGCCACGCCTCACACACAGAACAAACAGAGGGGAACCCATCCCGGTGGAAACCAAGGTATGTGTTGGCCTAAGAATATTAGCAACAGGTACCTTCCAGAGACCAACTGGTGATATGATGGGGATATCACAGGCATCAGCATCCAGGGTACTACACCAGTTCCTGGATGCCATGTGAGCACATGTCAGTGATCATGTATATATTTCCCCAATTCCCGTGAGGTATTGGCCAGCAATATGCGTCTCTTCCAGCAAATAGCGGAATGCCCTGAGGTAGTGGGTGCAATAGACTGCACGCACATACACATCAAAGCACCAGCCGGCAAGCGGGGTAGGGCCTACTTCAACCGCAAGGGCTTCCCCTCCATCAACTGCCAGGTCATGTGTGATGCCCAGGGCATAATACTGAATGTGTGTGCAGGCTGCCCTGGAAGCTATCATGATTCCCATATCTGGCATCTGACGCAGCTGTACCAGACATTTGCCAATGGGGACATCCCACATGGTCACCAAGTGAGGGATGCTGGCTATGCACTGGAGCCGTGGCTGATGACACCCATCAGAAATGCACACACACCTGAACAGGAATGCCATAATGAGGCACACGCACAAACACATAATGTAATATCGCGTGTGTTTGGGCTGCTCAAGTCATGGTTCCGGTGCCTGGACACATCTGGTGGAGCCTTGCAGTACTCACCAACTACATGTACCCAAATTGTCATGGTATGTGCTATGCTACATAATATGATCCTGTGAAAACAGCTGCAGCAGGACCAGCATAGGCCTGGGCCAAACAGCCCCCCATCATTGCCAAGGCCATCACAGGCAGAGCGTGTCTCAGAGGAGGAACAACCTGAGCCTGCCCCAGTAGGCAGAAGGAGGCGTGCCTAGTATGCTTTGGCCTTGGCAAAGAGGCAACGCATAGCACATACACTGGCTCCGTAGGAACTCTGGAAATGATACCCCTCTCTGACTCGCACATAAAGTAAAAGGGATGCCTAAGTTGACACTACCTGCTTCCAAACATGTGCAGGGAGTGTAGTATGTGCATCTGACATAGGCAGCCATGCAGCACCACCTAAGGCATGAATGGCATGTGTTAAGCAATATAAAGCAGTGCTAAACAGCAATTACCACCATGTAGTATATGCAAACAAAACGGCACACACCAGCTAGCACAACTGTGGTCAATGTTCAGTAATATTGGGCAATGTCCAGCAATGTTGGTGAATATTGAGCAATGTCGGACAAGCTTGGTCTAAGTAGGGCATAGCTGAACAAAAGCCAACATGCTCATATTTACTTAACAGGCCCTTAAGCCATCTGGTCTGCTCAGTATGAAAATATAAAGCAGTGATGGGCCTTGAACCCAGGACACTGTGCACTACAGCCAAAGCACTGAACCACTAAACCATGACAGTATTGCAGTGGTCCACCTGTATGACAGAATGTTGATAAGTCTATGTAAAGTATTCCATGGAAACACTGCAGGCACAGCATAATCCTTGTTGAGTTATGACACAAAGGTGAGTCCTGCAGTGAGAACAGAACCTGACTTCCAACACACACAGTATAAATGTTAATATTGGTCATGTTCACACACATCAGCAAATGTAGTGGACCTCAGATAGCAACATACTGAAGGTTCACACTGGGCATGCTCACACACTTGAATAAATGAGACAAATGTCAGGCAACAAAATATGTAATGTCAGAACTGGGCATGCTCACACACTTAGGGTATGTCTGAGTACAGCAGTGGGCCACTCATATCTGGCAGTTGCATGTGTTAACCCAGGAACCTTTCACTATACAGCAATCTGCCCTGTTGCACACAGCCATATGACAACAGACACATCTATAATATAGTGGAACCCTGTCATAATCAAAAATGTTCTGCAGATACTGAAGTTCTTCATGGAAACTGGTAAATCAAAGATGATAAAGACCTGCAAACAGTATCATCAATAAACATTGTGCATCATGAACATAAGCATAGGTTCAGAGGTTGATAATAGGCTATCTGCCCTAGGGCATGTACAAGCCTAGCCAGAGTGTGTTTGGCATTCCCAGCCCTGTCACATTACTACACTGTGTGTGTGAATAGTAGGTCACACAAGATAGCCCATGTACATTTATGCTAGTGTGCCTTTGTCTAGCAGGGACACAGAGGATATCCCAGGGGTAAATATACAATCACCCATACAGTCGTCAAGATATCTCCAGTAGGTAGTCAGTAGGTGTCTCTGCCTATGTGAAACTGGGATTACATTCTGTAGTGAGTGGAGCCTCTGGGATAAGAATCTGTCCCTCCACAATGTCCTATTAACATCTGTGCTGAGGTATACGTCCCTGCAGTGTGTAGCTCCAAGGGAGTTGGATATCCTGAGGTGGAGCATGTCCAGTAATACTGGTTTGGGTATAGCTGTAAACAACAGGCACATCATATCTGAGTAGGTGGTAAGCGACTGAGTAGAGCTGGAGTTACTGCATTTGAACTATGCAGGGCATCTGTGTGAGTCTCTAGATCTGCTTGGTGAGGACCGTCCATGTCCAGTACAGTTGCTGCAGGTGTCAGGTAAGGTACACCCCAAATGTGGCATTGTAACCAAGCATGGATGTGATGAGTATAGGGGCACAATGACCTCACTCGATCTAGATGTGAAACCATATGGGATAAGGTGGCACACATAGCAGGTGTGCCCAACCACTTTGGCAATGTGAATGTTAAAGGCGACAGTATGAACAAGTGATGTCCCCAAACCCCTAACAACTCCTACCGTATGTAATGGAGTACTACCTATGTGGTAATGTGTGGGCATGTTGTTACTCCCAAAGGGGATGACTATGCAACTAATGGCATTTAGCTGTAGGCCATGGCTCAGGCACCAGTCATCCATCTCTGTGAGACCCTGATTGAGTATGCATGTGGCAGCTGGAGAGTTGATAATGGCACCCAGTTTGCAGTCAAGTGCAAACATGTTCAGCCATATTCCCCCTGTGATAGCCTGTGCATAAGACAAATATATACTGAACAAGAGAGATCCCAGGACCAAGCTGTGTGGGATGCCATGTGTAACTGGTGTATAGTCAGACACAGCACCTGCAATCCTGACTATGTGGGTGCTATCCCTGATCTAGGTATCAATCCATTGTGTGAGATATGTGTCCAAATTGACACTGGTGAGCCTATGCATAATGGCCCAGTGGGTTATTGTGTTGAATGGTTTTGCAAGGTTCAGGTAGGCTGTGTGGATAGCCGTCCCTATGTTGATGGACCTGTTAGACATTTAAAGAATAGATACAGGTTCAAGAGGCAAGATCTGCCCACAACAATGCTGAAATGAGTAGAACACAGTGTCTGTATGTTCCCGATGTCTATGTGTAGGAGTCCTATGACAATATGCTCCATAGCTTTGCAGAACAGGCTACATAGGCTTATAGGGCAATATTGTCTGTGGTCCATTGTGGCACCAACTCTGTGGAGCAGGACCACTGTCGCAGTATGCCATTCCTTGGGTACATATCCTGTGGTAACTCCGATATTGAACAGTGATGTAATGTGAGGGTTGCGTTTGTCATGATGCTTGTGTATGATGCAGGCTGGGACACCATCTGGTCACATTGATACTGTGGGGAGGGCAGCACTCACCTGTTCCTGTGTGATGTCAGGGAGGTGGGGATGGGTGGGAGACATCTGCACTCACCCTGTTTGCCAGGATGTAGGCAATGCCAGTGGGTTCAGGGTAGGTTTAGTCAGTATGCAGTAACTCACAGCATATCAGTGAGTACCCACTCAGGTTCCTGACATAACTGAAGAAGGATGTGTGATGGTCCTACGTATCAGGTGCAGTTGGCTGGTAGAAGCGGCCCTTAGAAAAGTCCATGAGTGATTGTAGCTGTCTGCTAGTACAGATCACAGATGCCATCTCAGTCTGGGATTGTGCTCTATCATGTAGTAACGTCCTCTTGATGTTGTACAGCTTATTAATGGCTGGGGTCTACCAGACAGGTCCCCTGCCATTGTAGTAGTGGGTCTTGTTGTTATTTGAGATAGCACAATCCATGCAGTCCACTAGGTGTCCATAGAATGTGTATGTAAAGGATGCAGCAGTGTGAGCCGTATATGCCACTGTCTCAGGATCTCTGAAGGATACCACCTTGCTTCAGTGAAGTGAGATGTTGGCTCATGAGAAGTTCACCAAGATTACCCAGGATGGGTATGTGGAGGGTATATGTATGTCCTGTGAGATACATGTATGTTCTGACCTTACCAATGAGGGGTATATCGCTGGTGTGGAACATAGAGTACCCATGTTGGTGATGAGCAGGTCTAATATGTATTCCCTCTTGTGGCTGTGCTGACTGGTTGTGCCAAAGCATATGAGTCCACAAATTGTAGTGACTGTTGGGTGAGGTTGTCGGGGCTTGAGTAGTATCCCCAGTCAATATGTGTGTATATAAAGTCACACAATATAATGGTGTCTGTGGAGACCTGCATATTCTCCATAGTTCCCACAAAAGCCGAGTGTGGTTTCTGAGTTTGGGAGTGTGTTCTGTAGCAGGCAACAAACTGAAAGGCAGTATTGCACAATGGTAGTTGTCTATATATGGTCTGTGATGCTTTGTGGAGTGCTACTAACCTGGAGGTGTGTGTATCTGTGATGTATAAGGATACTCCCCCTAGTTGTGTTGTCTGTTTCAAGTCTTGTTGTCAGACAGCATGGTATGAAACATAACCTAATAGTGCTGGTGTGCATAAGCGAGCCTGAACCAGGTGTCTGTCAGTGCACAGATATTGCTCTCCTCCATACTGAGGAGAGTCCTAAGTGGCCACAATATGAGGTTAACACAACTGTTGTTGAGCAGCATTACCCTTAGTTTCATTTAACCTGTAATGTCTATGGAGGTGGGTTTGTCTTCTGAACCCTGCATAAAAAAAGCACTCTGGTGGTAGCAAGAGCCTTAGCCAGCATACCAAAGGCCAAGGGTGACAGGTGCAAGCTGTCCATAGTGAAGCTACGTGGCATGTTGAGCATGTCACCATACACTGACAGACACTGTATCCCCTATGAATGAAACAAATTTGTTAGCCAACTGTTAAATGTGGTATGTGTGTCCATATACTGTGACATCATAATTGGTGGGTGTAAGATGCTAGACAAGGTCAGGGTCATACTGGCCTGGGCTACATGATCAGAGTATACCTCCATGTATCATGCCATGTGGTCCAGGGAATAACGTCTGAGGTGACACACGCTAGCATGGACAATGATGGTGCCAGTCTTGTACTTGCTTTGGAGAGACCTGACTGCCTGTGTTATGCGGCAGATCCTGGCACCCAACAGACAGCCCAAAGTGACTATTCCCTTGTCAGAGCTGGTGAGTGGTACGACAGTGCGTCTGAACATAAGTGTCACCTATTACAAGTGTATTAGGTGTGTTGTTTAGCCTGAAGGGCAGTGACTGTCTGGCACACTGACATTGTGAACTTAGTGATATGTGGGTATTGTAGTGGGGTAGCAGGTGTGTGTGCGTCTGCTTTGGAGGTCTCTGCTGCTTAGGTAGAGTACATTTACAGCATCTGAGTATGTCAATGTGTGCTAATGTGGTTTGAGTGCTGTTGCTAGAGGATATGTGAGACTGATATGTGGTGTGTGTGGTTACCTTCACCACCTGATACACTGAGCCAGTCATGGGTTGAGAGACTTCAGCTCCCTGTATGTCTATATATCTGAGTTTGTCGGGAGGGGGAGAGGGTTGTCTGTGTACATGAGGCAGATATGACATTGTGTCAATATTACAATATCCACCAGCTGGACTGAAGAGTACACACAAAACCGACCCCTGGACATGCCAGGATATTATCATGACATACTCTGTAGCCTGATCACAAAGGATCAGTAGGGTGTTAAGTGTGTAAAAGAGTATAACAGGGATTAGTGCTCATGTTCGTTAGTGTGTTGTAAAGAGGAGCTGAGAAGGAGTCCAGACTGAATCATGGCACCTCCTTCAGCTATGTCATAAATATCAATGTACACACATATATGTCCTGAGTCAGGGCCAACTGTACCTGAGTATCAATGCCGACATCATGACAGACAGGCCCATATGTACATACCCATCCCCCACTGGCAATATTCCACATCATCATACCAGGAGATATCACATGTAGAATGGATGAGCAGCTACCCCCACTGCCAAAAGCATGGCAGCAGGTGGAATACATTGATTCCCAATATGTGTCATGCACAAACTACAGAACAAACAGATCATGCACCTGAAAAGTTAGCTGAGCCGCACCCCCTACACAGGATGTGGAACCATTGAATGTGTCACAGCTACATATGGCACTCCCCACAAGTGTTGGTGCACAACACACCGTGGGAAGTCAAGTCCAGTACACCTATGAGGTCTGATCTGCAAGGTCATGGAGTCCATCATGGTTGCAGTCATAAACAGAGCTATTGGAAGCTGACACACACACAACCCTACCAACTGTGGTATGTTCATGTGCGGATCATGGTTCCCAAACATGCTAGACTGTTTGCAAGGCAGCCACCCAGGACATACACATGTGTCACATAGACTTTGAATAGCCCTTTATCAACATCCCAGACACATGTAGTATCCACAAACCCAAGAAGCTGTGCATAAATATGTGTTGACATATGACGGAATGTCAATGTGTCCACAGATAGCGCACACAAGGTAAGGGTACTGAGGTCATGTTCAAGCTGTTGACACCTGCTGACCCACATGGACCATTCTTGGAATGGCACAAAACAAAGTGTGCACACATCACCATGTCCAGTCTGATGATGTCACCATCCTATAAATACAGCAGGAGAAGACAAACCCGCCAGTAAAGCAAATAGCGCGCCATGTTAATGTGTCTCTCTCTAATATCATAACATAACTAGGTAGGGGTTTGAATCCTGCAAACAGTGCGTGTGTGTATGCATGTGCGTGTGTGTGGGGGGGTGTATATGTGTGCAATTGTCTTTGAAAGGAGTGTCCTTTTTGGAGACTGTGAAAACACACTAAAAGAGGTACATTCCTCTTTGGAAAGTCTGATGATGTCACCATCCTACAAATACTGCAGGAGAAGAGAAACCAGTCAGTAAAGCAAATAGTGCGCCATGTTCATGCGTCTTTTTCCGGTATCATAGCATAATTAGGTAGGGGTTTGAATCCTGCAAACAGTGAGTGTGTGTGTGTGGGGGGTTGTGTGTATGTGTGCAATTGTCTTTGAAAGGAGTGTCCTTTTTGGAGACTGTGAAAACACACTAAAAGAGGTACATTCCTCTTTGGAAAGTCTGATGATGTCACTATCCTACAAATACAGCAGGAGAAGGGAAACCAGCTAGTAAAGCAAATAGCGTGCCGTGTTAATGCGTCACTCTCTATTATCATGACATAGCTAGGTAGAGGCTTGACTCCTGCAAATGCTGACTGTGTGTGTATCACTGTTGGTCAACACGGTGTGGGTTTTGCTTTTACTATGGTATGACATAGTATGATGACAACAGTAAGTGCACTGCAGACATCAGGTATCTGTGTGGCAAATATATATGTGTACATGTCCCCTCAATCAGTACATAGGTGTGAAGCCTGCATACTACATGAATACATTTGTTTCCATTGACTGGTTGTGCCGCTGCTACTCAGATCGTAGGTCACATATGTATGTATGTGACATGGCCATCCACTGCCATGTTCTGTGGCCAAAGTCATCTGTGGCACACACACCCATGACAGTTACTTAAGAGTAGTGTGAGTGAGGGTATATGCCTGGGGGTATATGTCAGACATGGTCAAACACAACAAAGTCTGCCAAGAATGGACAGTCTTTATAGGTGTATGACTGCCTTGTGGATATGCATTCAGGCCTCTAATGTCTGTGATATACCTTGGGACTCCACAATACCTATGGATATGTGGATACCAAGGGACACATGACATAACATGGGTCTGTATGTACACAATGGTACACGACATACATGTTGAGGGCTACCACCAGTGTGGTACTGACGGGATAGTATGTATAGTACATGAGGATGACTATGCCATAGTCGGCTTACTGCTATACAGCATGTATCACACAACAGGTATCTGTCTGTATGATACCCTTGTGTAGGATATGCGTCCCATCCAGGGAATGCATTGTAGGCCATTCCATGCATTCCCAGATTTGGATGGACACATCCCTAGTGTGTCTGCATGTACTTAAGAGGGCTATATGACACACAGGTGTGGTCACAGTAGTGGGTGGCGGTTATCACCACTGGTTAGTGTTATAGTGTAGCACCAGAAGGATCCAATTGATACTGGGTTCCCTACTACTGTGTGTCATTTGTCAGGACATCATCCAATAATTGCTTATAGTCATGCTGTTGAGGTTATGTATACTACCAGACTGCAAATCATTGACTGATATTAACGGTATCACCCGCAGCATAGTGTCAACCCATGTCATACACACGTCTACCCATGTTAGTACATAACTGTAGTAGAATGCATACTGGCCATTGAAAGATGCAATGGGATGTTAATAATGTGTACGACAGGGTATGCCACATGTCTCATGTGTCCACTATGCACGTACATCCAGACAGTGCGCACCCACCATGTTCACAGATGTACACTTGCTAATCTGTACTGCACACATCACACACATACTGTCCACTCGCTATCACATGCTGGCAACACATCACACATCAGCCAAGTGGCACATGGGTGGATAATACATACTCAGACCTAACAGTGGTGTAAACAATGCTACATTGACAATCAGAGCTTTGATGCATAATGTCAGCTCAGATATACCTACAAGGATGTAGTTAGACTTCCTTGTTGACAACTCGCTATTATTGCTGCACTGCTATAGTGTCACCCTGTGCATCAGCACCATGTTAGCCTGTCCCTCCATCGATAATGCAGATGACAGGAGGCGGCACAGGTATCATCATATGTACAGGGCGTTTTGTTGTTTGCCAGAGCCTGACATTGACCCATCCAATCGACATGTCTGTGTGTGTGTGGGGGGGGGGGCAACAGTACAGCATGGACCAATGTTGATGTAATGTATGTGTATATGTGTGAGCCCTAGTTGTTTGCTTAATGTGTGTGTGTCTGCATGCACACAGCTCCACCATGTGTCTGCCATATACGGTGGCTTGTGGGACAGCCGTAGACTGTACCTGCTTGGCTGTACAGATCACTGTCTCTGGCCACGGACACAGTACCTGTGCCTAGCAGGGGTGCTACAGACAGTATCGGGTACCAACCCTGACTGGGTACTGTCATCAGAGGCAGAGGTATGATGACTGGACCCATGTCCCTGCTGGGACTGGCCAGAGCCATGTGCACGTGGTCTACTCGGACAGACAATGAACAGGTCAGCCCCAGCATTGCTGGGGCTGGTACTGCCACTATGGGAGCGGCTGTGAGCTGTGGGCCATCTGCGACCACTGCCAGCTGTTGCTGTTGTTGGCATGCATCCACGTCAACGTTGCAACAGTCCCGCACGGTCCTGGCTTGAGGAAGACATGTTGTGGAAGGCATCTATTGTCTCCCCCCAACATCTATCAATGACCTCGGTGTATGCTCGGATGGCACTGGCAAGGTCACGGATGCTGTCATTGATAGTGGTGTTATGTGCCCTCTGTGCCTTAAGTCCTTGCCTGGTGTACCGTTCCATACGTGCCTGAGCCTACATTGCAGCCCGGAACATAGTGGTCATCATAAGACCTGTGAGGGCACGCCTGCCAGGGGCAATATGTCCAGTGGTGCTCCCCCGAGAACTCCTGGACCTCCGCCTATGTGGTACCTTTGCGGGTCTACGGCTATGGCTGCTGTGAGGGGATGCATGTACCATGGGTACCACACTCTCCTGGTCAATGCCAACTGTATGCTGTCCCTCCCCTATGGCCATTGGTGGTGAGGAATGTAATGGCAGTATGATTGTGTGCATAGATGGGGTTGAATGCTGTGTACTGTCGATTGGTGGACTAACGACAGACCCTGTCAAATCTCCCTGTGCCAAAATACATGTTTCATCATCACCACTATCAGTGGCAGTGGCTTCAGGTCGCCTGCTGCTTTCGCCAAGCCCTACCTCAGCAACTGTGAGAGGAAGACAGGAAACACATGTTACAGTCTGCACATGCACACAGGAACACAGGCACACAGGCACACAGGAACAGAGGCACACAGGAACACATGCACACTCCTCACTACAGCAGGTACACACACACAACCGACTTCCAAATCATACTCAATGCTGGTTGAAGGTGGGTGACAGTATCACATGGCAAACAGTCACACACATGTATCAGCATGCAGAATAAGTGTTGATCAAGTCCATGCAGTGTGAGTGTAGACAGCCATAGTTGATGACAGTGTACATGGCTGTGGTGCATGTGTGTACATGTTCAGTGATTGCCTACACCCTGGAACACAAAGTGTACAAGGACACGACATTTCTGTGCAAGTATTATAAGCTCTGCAATGTCATATGCACCATCACACACAGGTATACATACCATGGCTGCGTGTGTTATCTGTGTGTCACATGGATTTCCATGTCTGATTGCAGTGTCTGTGTCTGTAGCAGATAATTGTGGACACAGGTGTAGCACACGCATGCTATGTACACACACACGGGATGGGTGGTGCATGTATACTTGATGGGATACCAATCCTGGACATGGCTATTGTAACAGTATGAGGTGTAGTACCATTAGCCATCATCATCATGCATCATGGGGTCACTCAAGGCCACTAAAGTGTGCTAGACCACCGCCTAGCATGCTGTGCCTGAACCACAGTGCCGTGGCTAAGTTCACAATTACACAACCACATTGCCCAAGGGTGTGTGAGGTGTCCAATAGGGAGCATTGCCTAACATGACTATGTTATGTGTTGAGGAGTGTTGCACAGCCCCATGCTAGGCCCCTACTCCTCAGGTATGGTATGTGTGGTGTGTGGATGACATGTGGGATACTGAAGTGTGACCTGGCAGCGGGTGTCCGTTACACTATGTGTAGCATGTTGAGGTGTACTGCGCATGACAAACGTGTTATGTTGTGTACATGTGTGTCAACTATGCCTATCCAATGTGCAGTACAGTGTTGCCACATTTGTGTCTGATGCTCTGTGCATTGCATGTGAATGAGGCAGCTACTGACATTACTGAGATGTTTCACGTCTCACAGCAAACATGCACAGCATGCATTATGCGTAGGTGTGTTATGTGTACATGGCCTACACCTCAGCTATGACATGCACAGTTCAATACCAAGTTTAAAGTGTTAACACACTCACCAGCATGTAACGTCTGCCATGCTGTCACACCAGAGGGACCTGCAAGAATATGACACAGTTTGTCAGTGGCCACACCTGTGGCATTACTATTGTGAGTGTGCTAAACTACAGTAGAACAACAGGCATAGGTGTACAGATACTATTCAATTTATCAGTATTGCACACAATAGGCAGCACAACTGCTAAACACAGTACACATCTCACACATGCATAATCTAACAATACAAGTAACAGTAGTCTACAGCTAGGGCATGTTACCTGCATGCTCCATGTCACTATGCTGGGTGGCTCCGGCCTCCATGATGGCACATGTGTGATGTTGTTGTTGCTGTAGGCCAGGAGCCACCACACTTAGCAGCAGTTCCTCCACTCTGGTGAGGGGGGGATGTATGGCCACCCCACCACCTGTGGCAAGCTGTTGTCTGTGGATATCAGACGCATGCCGCTGGACATGTCTAATTAAATCACTGCAGTAATGGCGTACCTGCTCGTATGTCCGGTTATGCATGCCTATGTCATTTACCCGACGAACAAGTTCTTGCCACAGTGCAGTACGCTCCTGCTGGTGCTGGCTGGCCCTTGAAAACAGCAGGGTATAGTGCTGTACCAGGCTGTGGTGGATTTCTTGTTCCTCTGCAGCTGTGTAGCAGGGGTTCCTGTGATGAGCGATAAGCCTGGAAGACAAGTAAATAATATGTGTGAGCAAGTCATGTGGCACACTTAACATTATACAGTATAGATATCAGTTAACTACCATATATAGCATCTGTTCGTCTGTCACAGGATACACACATTCAATACCACATACCAGTGCTCAGCCCACAACTGGCTGACAGTGCCTGCCACACTCCATATGACACACCAGTATACACCAGTACTCTGCTCACTGTTTGGGATCCAATGCACAGCCTTGCTAGAGGGGTACATATCAAGCTAATGCATGCAGATATATGTCATCCATTGCAATGAATGTGAAGTACAGTTACAGTATAACCAATAACCCACCCTAGTCGTTGATGCCATACCCCTACTTAACATATGTGCACAGTTGTTAATATAGCTGGCATACTGCTGTAACAGAGTATACATGTTGCTAGGTACACACGCAAACCCTGCATCATACATGTGATTGCAGACATGGTACAGGCATCATTACATACACATCAGACATTCATACCACACACAAATGTATGCTACCACAGATGAGCATTTGCTATGTACCTTACAGTACTGTGTGCCCCTATTTACAGATATCTATGCCTGAGGAATGTAATCTGTGCAGACTGCAGGAAACACACAAGACAGTGTTACCAGGAAATATGAACATACACCATACTGTGCTGTTTAGGCCTACAGATTCAGGTGGTACAACAGTTCTAATTTCAGATGGATTCACCAGCAGTACCACTTACTGAGCATACATGTATTGCTTCAGCCTATGATGGGACACCACAGTCGTACACAAGGAACTATGTCACAACTTATACCATCTTACTATGTCTCTATACCAATAACTGACACATCTTTCTCTGGCCTCACATGTAGGACACAAACAACCATGATGGAAACAACCTCACTCCTAGCTATCACACCATCACAGACCTTGCACACATTCACTTTCACACTCATTCCACCTCACATAGCTGGTATTGCACTGTGTACATGTCTGTGTGCATTGTGTCATAAGTAGGTAATATGCTATTGTCCCTGGGGCCTACAGCAGCCTAGCCATATGCTACCCTGGCCTGTGACACCCATGTAATTAGATTTCACTTCCTCCTGTCAACTGGATACACAGAGGTGATTCCCAGGGCGTGTTACCTATCCCCCAGACAATCATCAGGGGTATGTCTGACATCTGCTACTGAAGAGCCTTGTTTGTTCATGCTGGGTGGTTTACTCCAGAGTATGGCATATTTGCCAATAGGAGCCTATCCCTCCAGCATGTGCTGTTTAGTGATGTTGTGGGGACCAGGGAGCTAGGCCATGTAGCCCAGTGGGATTGTGTGGTGTTGACATGGTGGTTGTCTGACTGCTATGGGTGTGGCATGCCTCTGTATGTTTGGTAGAGGTAACCTCTGGGTGGCCGGTATACAACGCACTGTAGCTGTGGTTATGTGAGTCAGTCTGCATAGGGTATGTGTTTCAGAGCAGTATTACCCGTGAGGTATGTCTGTGTACTTTCCACTTGCTGTAGTTGTCGTGTGAGGTAGATACCACATGGGGCATTGTGATGAGTACAGGGGAACACTGACCTATATTTCCGTACATGACACATCATTTGTGATTACACGTACCACGTAGACAGATTACAAGACTAGTGTGGCACTGTTAATATCAAAGGGGAGGCTACTGTCCACCTGTGCCCCATGTTCCCTTCTGACACCTTCAGTGTTAGTCAAGCAATCAACTATCTGGTAGTTAGTGGATAAAGTGTTTTGGAATGGGGTATGGCACTGCAGTATCAACATTGGTGTTCAGTCCATGCCTTGGTCACCAGGCACCTGTTGCAATACGTCTGACCCTGTGTCTCTCTCTCTCATTGTCTATATATATATATATATATATATATATATATATATATATATATATATATATACATATCTATATATATATATCCATAGATATCCATATATATCTGTATATATCTATATATATCTATATATATCTATATATGTATATATCTATATAGTTACATATCTATATATATCTATATATGTATATGTGCATATATCTATATATATATATATATATATATATATATATATATATATATATATATATATATATATATATATATATATATATATATGTATATATAAATATATATATGTATATATAAATATATATATGTATATATATATATATATATATATATGTATATATACATATATTTATATATATATATATATATATATATATATATATATATATATGTGTGTATATACACATACATATATATATATATATATATATATATATATATATATATATATATATATATATATATATATACACACATACTTGTAAACAGCCACTGCTGTACATATACATGCACATGTATGCAGATATACTCGCCACCTTTCATGGTGGGAATATCAATTATGGAACAGTTGTGAGACATACGGTTATGTTTTTTTTTTTTTTTTGGTTTGGTCTCTCCAACTGTTTGTCTGTCTCTCTGTCTCTCTCGCTCACTCTCTCTCTCTCTCCAGTTGCTGCAATGATGTTATTGCATGTGTGGACAGCAAGTACAGGCTGCTTTTGTAGGTATCTGCACATATGCATGTGATGGCGTCTGCACCAATTGGTGCCCACCATTTAGTAATTGCATGCAGCCTGCTGTGTGGTAATTGCAGTTCTCACTGTGATTTCAGGACACTGCTATAAAATGATAGGTTAGGTAAGCGTAGGCCTTTCAGTTTTGCAAGGTGGGAACCGTGCTTGTTTGCTGTGGACACTGTTGTGTCAGTCAGAAGGTTGGTATATGTCTCATATCTGAAGCTGGGTTGTAGCCAGTGAAATGCATGTTGTACTGAAACCTGACTGTTGCTTCTTCAAGTACACTCTTCTCAGTGTGTAAGTTTACTCACACCTCCTATTGCTAACACTGGATACAAGAGAGAATGCACTTTCTTTTGGAATTAGGGAATTAACTGGCATACAACAGTAGTTATTGCAATGTATTCCTATGGCTTTCCTATTTTCCCTTTACATTTAGTCCTTGTAATGCATGTTGTATTTCTTTATTGCAATGTATTCCTATGGCTTTCCTATTTTCCCTTTACATTCAGTCCTTGTAATGCATGTCTTATTTCTTTATTGCAATGTATTCCTATGGCTTTCCTATTTTCCCTTTACATGCACTCCTTGTAATGCATGTTATATTTCTTTCAGCACCAAGTTATTGTATATATGCTGTGGCGTAGTGGTACATCATGCAGACTGGTGAGTCCAAGGTGTGGAGTTTGAGACTGACAAGGGTATTTTATTTTGCTGCTGAGCAATACAAGGGCCTTGTCATACAGAGTGACAAAGGCACTTTTAAGTAGTTGTAAGTGAGTTGGCGTGGGTTTGCGCGAAGCTTAGCGATGCTTAGCTAAGCGCACCCTCGCTTACTACTGCTTAACAGTGCTTACTCTTGCTAACCCCCACGCTAATTTCTTTTAAAGAAAAGAAAATGGGGAGATAGGAAATTGGTGAAAAAGGAGGCACAGAGAGGGAAAGACAGTAGGAAAACAAGCTCAGGATGTGCAGGAAGGGTGTAGGGAAGGCCCATAGCTGCCCATTTCTTTAACAGCAACAGCTGTGCATATGTTGAAAATTTGGAGTGAGTTTTGAGACCTTCCACTGCTGAGAGAGGGGTGAGGACAACATAGTTTGTTGCACTGCCAATTCGAATTATCGGTGTATATGTCCTATGGACATGTGTGCAAAATGGGAAGCTATGTATAAGGTGTAATTTTTTTTCGGGTACAGATTGCCCATTTTTTTTTTTTTTTCAGGTGAGAGTGGTAAGTGAGGTAGGGGAAGTAGGTATATTTGGGGAGGTAGGTTGGGGAGGTAAACAGACAAGACAAACAAGACGCATACAGGGGCGGAATCTGACACATGGGGTGGGTGAACACAATTGACGGGGAAGGTTGTTTGGAAATCGCAAGCCCATGAGCCCACAGATGGTAACAGTGGAACTGAGTTCCCCACCCATGGGCAGTCACCACTGCACCTTCACAGCCCCGGGGATGGCTGTGCTGGGGGCTGAGTAGGACTGGCAGGCTCACCCGTGAGAAGTGCCACTCTTGCCCCAAGCTGGCGTAGGGGATCAGCGACTGAACACTGGATCTCCCTACGCACCACAACCCAGACCCTTCGAAGGGTGACGGGTGGCCCTTCTCCGCCCACGCTTGCATGGGGGGGGGGGATGAGCCCCATCCCCTGCAGTGCTTCCACCAGAAGGTGGTACAGGACCATCGGAGGAGGGGAGTCCGGGCTGGGCACCAGAGCCACTGGTGCCAGGTGTACTCGCCAACTGAGGAGGGACAGGTGGGTCCGCTGGGACCGGCCTTCCCATACCTTCTGTGATTAGGTGTGTTTCATTACAACATAAACAACAGCATTCCAGATTAGTTGTAACAGCATGCAGTAATATTCCCATTAATCCAACACACCACAGTTCCAACAGTTGAACAGCAAACATAACACATGCATATATTGAAGAACAGTGGTTATTCCAAACGCATGCAGGGATGATTGGTAGCAACATGCCACCATGAACGTGGTGTTTGGACAGGGCACATGCATCAACATGAGTGCAAATATTTATAGAACAATTGGACATATATTCCAACAATTATTTAAGATTACACATACCCATTGAGGTGTGGAATTGCATGGTTTATGCACAAACAGTAGGGTGTAGAAAAAACCTCCGTTAACATCTTATAAACAGTTTTACTCTACACTACATTCCTAGTGACTGCAGGTGTATATTCCCTACATGTATTATTACACTTGCCACCATGCATTAGGTTGTGTAGGGGGTTTGGCTAGTTCAATCTATACTTGACCTATATCTCGCACACTAACTGTCCAGGATGCAGATGTTACTGCTACATATTTCATGGTTGCATTTATATTTCTTTATCTAGATATCTGGATGTTTTCACATGACATTTTCACTTTAAATTGTACAGAACCCTGCATTTATTGAAGCACACTTACATTTCTGGGGAACATATTAGCATGCTACTCATGTGCCAGATTTACTTATGCATGCCAGCCAGTAACTGACTGTTGAGACTGTATATTTACTTCACAGCTACTAGCACTTACATCACCCACTTTAGATGGGACTGCAGATCTCTGGGTTGCCAGCACTTTCTAACACATTACTATTTGTATAATGCAAGGGTACAACAACATTTCATACTAAGTGAAACAGACACACTCTGGGTTTTAGACCTTTATTAATGACATTACACACTTTTCCACAGGCTCACTCCTTTATTTATTTTAACGGTATATATGGCAGACATGTTCACGACATATTATACCTTTATTAATAGGTTAGCACACTCTTTTTTCAGGCTCACTCACATATTCTTTTATATGACAGTGCCTGCAGAGATATTATTCCAGACATTTGTTACCTTTCTTAATGGGTTACTACACTCTTTTTCTGCCTCTCTAATGTTTTTATCTGACAGTATATGCAGAGGACTTATTCAATACATTTTATGGTTGTATTATTGGACTACAACACTTTCTTTCATGCTCTCTCCCATATTTTATATAACAATACATGCAGAATAATCATTAACCTGCCTGGTGGTGCAGCCTTAGCAGCCTATCAGCATAGGCTTGCTGATTCGTAACATGGTCACCTGCAGCTGTAAAGTAAATGAAGGGATATTGAGACATTCCTATCCGTTATACATACTCCATTTGAAATTCTTACATACTGCATTCCATGGCTACATACTCAGTACTGGGGCATCCCGCATCCCATGGGCCTCCTGTATCCACTGGTTTAGGTGGTCCTCCTTTCGTCTCTTCAGGTCCACATGGTGGTGACGGACCTGCTCACCAGTCCGAGGAATTCCTATGGCACAGGTAAGGTCACGAGCTAACCGGTTCCAAGCCTCTGCCTTGTACTCTGTCCCTTGGAACTGGCCCTGCAGGAGTCTTGCCTTGTGATGGTGGACTAGGAGCCAAACCATGTATTTGGACTCCTCGATGCCCCATGTCTGCGAGCGGAAGCACGCTCCCTCTCCAACACTAGACATTCTGACCACAGATGTGAGCTACAATCAGTTGTGGTGTGTATTCCCGCCTGTGGGGCTTAAATATGCTGCATTTCTCACACTTTTTTGTGATTGGCCATTTTGTAAAATTCTAGGCTGACTGCAAACCTGCTTAGTAATGGTAAAACTACCATTCCTAGGTTTATGAATGTTAATAGCGGCTGTTTCCCCTATGTTGTCATGGTTTAGTGGTTCTGTACTTTGATTATGATGCTAAGGGTCCTGGGTTCAAACTTTGTCATTCTTTTATTTTAATACTGTCTAGACAGGCTAGGGGGTGTGGCTGCATTTAAGCAACTTAGCTCTACGTTGCTCCACGGTGCCCTACGGTGCCCTACGGTGCCCTGGTTGGCGCAGCGCACATCCGCGCAAACACATTGCACGGTTAAAGTGCTTTTAAACGTTGGGCAACTCTATTGCACTGGGTTAAGTGCTATTAAACTATGGGCAACTGTTTAGCTGGTTAAAGCACTATTTAACTATGGGTACCTCTGTTTAACTGGGTAAAGTGCTATTAAACTATGGGCACCTCTGTTTAGATGGGTACAGCGCTATTAAACTATGGGCACCTGTGTTTAGCTGTGTAAAACATTGCTTAACACCAGGCTATTATATATCTGGGTCCTTTAAAAATATATATTTTGTTCACTGATACATTGGCCATGTCACTGCTTTTAATAAAATTTTAATCGTATTTGTCTGGTATTATTTCAAATACTGCTTTAAAACATAAATAAGAAGGGGAGCGGTGGGACTCGAACCGTGAATGCCTTCGCTTTGTGCATGCGCTCTACCATTACGCTATTGCTATTTGGATTAATTTGCATAAGTAGTTCTTATATTCTCTTCAATGTCACAATTGCTAACTGTGGTTAAGCAATGGGCACACTCACGCAAACAAGAGCAAATATGGGCAACTATATTGTGGATTTAAAAAAATATATATTTTACGTTTTATAACTCTGCTGGGGGTTTACAGTGTCAGGGAGTGTGGTTATAGGTGCAAGTACATTTGAGCGAACTCGCTCTTGTCTGTTGACATTATGCTTTTTAAAAACTTGCAGGGGTGTGGACATTTAGACTGCTCAGCAGTCGGACACGCCCCCTGCTTGCCTACTCAGTCCATGTAAGAGTTATGGATGAGTCAATGTGCCCTCATGAATATTCATGGAACGCTGACGTCATACCGTTCAACTGCAGCCTCCGAGTAAGACATATTAAGTCTTACACAGTGGTTTCGTGAATCCGACCCAAACTCTAAAACATCTGCTAAACAAAGCAATGCAGTCTCACAATGAAAATAGACTTAGCATTAAAACTTCTCTGCCTTTGAAATTCACATTCATTGAAACAACATTGAAACCCACATTAAAAAAATACATTTGGGTAGTACAAAGATTAACTTTGGGCTGTTTTCAAATGACAGGCCCCTTGCACACAAAACATACATGTGTTGTGTGATACACCTTCCTGATTGTATTAAATTATATTCCTTGTACAATACAGTACAGTTGTTAGAGGGGGTTTTAAATTTATTGTTTTAAACATTTTTCCAGTAAACAATGAAGTAAAATGCATGCACCAGTAATGACAAAACTACCCAGTCTACTCAAACTTATACAATACACCAGTATCAGTAAATATGCACAATCTCTGCAGAAGTAAGTCATCAAAATAATTCCACATTAAAGAAATCTGTAACTAATGAAGAGGTTGCTGTTAGTATCTTCGCCAACGAGGGCAGTCTCAGTACGGCAGCATTCTCCCCTTGGGGGAGTAGAACCCACAGTCTTCTGCATCAAAAGCAAGTACATAACCTGTTGTGCTATTAATAATTCAAGCTGTCTCAGTATAAGCAGCACTAAACTTCTCTTCCTCTGCAGCTCTCAGCTCCTTATAAATCTACTCAATACTCAACTGTATCTCAACTTCGCAGCACAAGAAATCTGGAAAAAGCCAAAATTTATTGGGGGGGGGGCAAAAGCCCCAAAACCAGGGACACAAACATTGCTTGTATAATCTTGGAAAGTTGGTAGAATAAAATGCTATATTACCACCATACATTTTACTGTCCAGTCTTAAACCCAGGTCACTGTGCAAAACAGTCAAAACAACATACCACTATGCCAAATCAGCTGCTTTGTGAAAGAGAGAAAGACTGAAACTTAAATAGCTATCATTTAGTGAATTCAGTTTTCAACATAGATTTCAACCTCTTAGCACAAAACACATGGACAAATCCAGTAATGGGGGAATACAGCACTCAAACATATCCAGTGAATTCAGTTCTTGCCATAGCTCTCAACCTTAGCACAAAAAAAACTGGACAAAGCCAATAATGGGGAAAAACAATCCCAAAAATAGGGACAATTTTCAAATATTCATCTTATAAACTTAGAAAATTGCTAGAATAAAAGGTTTTGTGTTACTATGTACTTTCTGAAGAATATGAAGTCTGAAATTCAAATGCCTGTCAATTTTATTTATTTAACATTTGTTAACCAGGAACATTTGACGGAACAAAAAACAATTTTCAGCAGAGGCCCAGGGAGAAATACTGCAGACACATGTCTTTGTAACATGGGAGGACACCAGAGCAAACCCACACAAACACAGGGAGGAGATGCAGACTCCACACAGAAGGCACCCCAGCCAAGTATCAAACCAGAAAACCTCTAGCTCTGAGGAAACAATGCTACCACTGCACCATCAAAGCAAACCCACACAAACACAGGGAGGGCATGCAGACTCCACATAGAAGGCACCCTAGCCAAGAATCATACCTGAGAACCTGCAGCTGTGAGGCAACAATGCTACCACTGTACCACTAAATATCTCAAAATTTAAGTATTCAGAAACCACAGATGTTAAGAGGAACAGAACAGAACAAATATGAGGCAAAAATCTGCAACATTTCACAAATGGTGATGGGTAGGGAATTCAGGCTCTTGTTACCTGCACTCAAGGTACAGGGTTCAAGCTTGATCTCTAACCACCACTAGGTTACCTGTTCTCTCTAGCCACTGCAACTGGGGGTACACACAGGATCTGTTCAAAAAACCACTACCTGCAATTCAAATAAACCAGCCAGCATAATCCACCTGAAGTGAGGTCACAATCCACACACACCCTACCTGCCATCCATGATCTGTTCAAATAAACCAGCCAGCATAATCCCCCCAAGTGAAAACATAATCCATCCGAAGCCAGTGTCCCGCTCATCCTTCCCAGCCTTCAAATAATCCATTCAGCCAATTCCTGCCATCAATGGTCCTGTGAGAGAGAGCGCAGCCTTCAAAAAATCCATCCAGCCAATCCCCAATGTCGATGGTCCTGCGAGAGAGAGAGTATGTCCTTCCCAGCCTGCAGACATCGCAGTCCAATCCCTTTCCAGTCTATGCAGTTATAACTGCATAGACATCTGTGGATATCTGGAGTGAAATGTTGAGCAGTCAATTTGGACTGCTGGTGAGACAGTCTGGGATTTTGTGAGCATGCTCCAGACTGCTTCACCAGCAGTCTGACATCAGGAAAATGCGAAAGTGCGATTTTCGGGACTCGCTTTTTTTTATTTTATTTTCTTTTAGTTATTTTCATTTCTTTTTTCTTTTTACTTTTTATTTTACAGCTGGGAGGGCTGCAGTCCTGCAGTCCAATAGCACGAGCCGCCCCTGACTGCAACTACTAGTTTGTGTATGTCAAAACTACTCCTTTTGCATCACATATCCAGCATTTTTTTTTATTTTATAAGCTATTTCATTCACTATCACATTCATTACCAGTGCAAACAATATTCCAGTCATGGACATCCTTGTCTTATACCATACTTCATGCATATTTCTTTCCTCAGCCACCAATTCACTAACATCCTCACTTTAGAATTTTGATATGCTGACAGACACACTTTCCAAATTCTGTTACCTATTTCATACTTCTCAATAATATCCCACAAAGCATTATGTCCTACTGTATTAAATGCCTTGCTGATATCAGCTAATATAAACTTCATATTCTCCCTTTTACTTGTAATATCATCCACAATTTCTCAAACAACAAATAATTCTTGACACCCCTTCTCTTTTATATCATATATATTTTCTTCCACAATGAGGATCCCTCATCCTTCCTTCTGTTCTCCTCTGTATTATTATCATAAAAATATAATTTATGTTATTTAGTTTGATAGCTCTCCAATTTTTTTCATTCTTCTCATCTTTGTTCCATATAAATTTTAATATATCCATACATAACTCTTCTTAAGCAAAGTCCTCCTTTAAGCATTTATTCAGTGCATTTACAAAATACTCTATTTGCCTCTCTACTAACTTCTTGCACATTCCATACTCTATACAAACTGGGTCTGATAGTGAACCAACAGTTACTTTCCTAAGTACTTTACCCAATTCACTAATAGTAATTTATTTTTTCTAATCTTAACGCATTCTGGATTTTTTATTTACTTTCCATTCTCTCTTACTTTCTTTCTTTTTACTTTTATACATATTTCCACATGCTGTGCTACAATACTCATAATTTGTACTTGTATTCTTTTTACCCCTCCTTTTACATTTTTTCATTTCCCTCATTACACTAATATCCTCCTTTACTATTTTACTCAGATAAGCAGATACCTCCTTCCCCCTCTCTATTAAATGATTTTTTTGCCTAAACAGTAATGCCTTCATTTTTTCTTGATTTCTTTTATATATTTATTTTTCCATTTCATAATACTCTCTCGTATTGTTCTTTAAATTCTGTAATGCATGTCTATACATTTTCCCATACTTGGCTTTATCTTCCTTTCTTACATCATCCTGCCATTAAAAATATATTTTTCATTCTTTTATTTTAAATTCAATCCACCATTCAGACCAGTTTTTACAGAAGTCCTTAATGATTATATGATCCTTATATAACTGCAATACTTCCCACTCTCCAATTTCATCCCATATTTTTATTCACTTTCCTATTTGAAATGTTAAGTCACATAAACTCACTGTCCCAGTATGTATAATAGGCACATTTATTCAGTTTTAAAACCCAGAACATTTACCAAATTGTCCAATACCTAATATATGTCTATTACAGTATATTTTTTTGTTCTTATTTTCACAGTTGGTCTTCTCTGCTTTTTAAAAACAGGTTTGTTGCTGCTGTCCTTTTTCTACCTGCTGTCACTGCTGTTTTACTTTCTGTCATGGCTGCATAAGTTTTAACTGCTGTATTATCTGCTGCCACATCTCTTAGTTCCTTTAACACATTACTGTCCTGAGTATTTCTGAAAATATTATCTGCTATCTCTCCTCATGACACAACAAAATTGTTACCTGGATCATCCAGCTTAATTATTTTTAACAGCATATCATCTGCAAGCCCTCCTGATTCCAGTTTGTTATCTGCACCACTTCTACAGACTCGCTTAATTCCTTCTCAATGTAGACAGCTAAATTATGTTCATTTGTTACATTCACCATACAGAAATCTTTATTTACATTCTGAAGCTTCATACTGAAGACATTTTTTCTCCAAGTTCTCACTGTCCACCCCCAAACTCCCCATAGCTTTCCTCTCCTCCTCCATGCTGCTGCTTCCTTTAAGCCTCTTCCTTGCTGTTGCAGGAGCCCTGCAGCACCATTTGGCAGATCAAAAGAGTAGGGGAAGTTTCTCCATGCCCTGTTTGCACTTCCCCAAGTAGTAGAATTACCACCTTTGGTCTCGACTGAAAAGAGGCCTGGTCACACTAACTTGGCCAACAAAGGATAAATAAGAAAGAAAGAGAATTTCATTGTTTTTGTGGGACTAATTGTTTTGTTAGAGAATAAAATGAACAAGGATTTACAGCTGATAATGCAAGCTGCTACACTGTTTAGAGAATACAGATCATAACGCCATGTCTTATCTCTTCATCCATGACTCAGTGTTGCTCTCAGACGTGTATGGAGCAAAAAGAGTGAAGCATGATGTTCAACATGTTTGCTACAGATATAGAACAAAACATGCCTGAAAACTGACTATGCAATGTGCCTGCATCTGTATAAGTTGGTGGCTGCTTACCTCAAAATCATGTTACATTCAAATTACTGGCCGCTGCTTCAGGTCTCAAAGTGATAACATAAGTGAAAGCTTAGGGACCAATGGCTACGTAGTACAACATAAGGCATATCAAGGCATAACCAATCATAGCATTCTGAAGTTAGAATGACAGTCAATAAAAAGGTATTGACACAACTAAAGTCCTCTAAAATTCATTACTTAGATGTTTGTTTAAAACAATTAAATGGTTCTATATCAAGGAATCACTTAAAGATGCCACAAGAATTGTTTTATGACTAATTGTTTAGTATTGCAGATTATTGAAGAAACACTTCAGTTTTGATATTTGATCTACTGAACTTCATGTGGTTCTTATTGGTTTTGACATTTGATCTACTGAATTGTATGTGGTTCTTATTTAATGTGACATGAACATTTTAGTGTTGAATTGCATTCATCTTATTTAAAATTTAGTCACCTTGCAAACTTTTCATCTGTGCCAAGTTGAAATTTGCTTGTGTTTAAATAACAACCACATTTAAAAAATAAACAAATTAATTAAAATAAAATACAAAATAAATCTTTAACCCAAAAAATGTAGGAATCCACATCAACAACAAAAAATAAAATACAGCTATTAAACATGTTTAATCCAATTATATTTCTGATATGTAAAAAAGTTCATAACCAAAAACTACAAAATTGTACATAAAAAAGTATTTATCTAAGGAAAAATAAAATATAATGAAAAGGTCAGAGACACAGGTTTAACTGAGTGCTTTTGTCTAGTCCATGGGACAAAAGCACTCAAACCTGTGTCTCTGGTCCAGTGGTTTTTATAATGGAAAGGTCATTTTATAAGTGCAACACTGCCTTCCATGGTGGCTGCCATATGGAAAAAATGAACTTTGCGTGGGGAAGCACAACACCACTCGCGACACCCATTGGCAATCTTCAATTTCCCATTACCACCCAGACTGTATGGTGCTAACAACACACACTTGCACTTTTTTAATTTCTCCATATCTTTTAGGTTTCTAATACCATGACTGGAATGGACCCCGTTCCTAAGTCAAAATAGGATTAAAGTTCATGAAATTAGTATTGTTTTAATCCTTGGTGTCAGCCAAAAGTGCTCTTTGCAGCACACGCAGTGTGCCTAGTAGTGACTCCTTCTGCTATTCCTTCTGAGTTACATGTATTGGTACCATATCTAAATACGATTGTAGATTCTTTTTTATAAGACATGTTGCTCCTACTACTATTGGAACTGTCTGGGTATCTTTCTTCCATGTTGATCTTGTCTCTGCCTGTAAATCCTGATATTTTAAGACTTTGTGCCTCTCTGTACACAATACACTGTAATCACTGGGTGTAGTGATTTCAATGATCAATGCTACTTCTTTCTTCTCTTCATAGACCACTATATCTAGTTTTCTCACCTCCATTTGCACCTATGTGCAATCTCCTATTTCACATTACAGCCTAGACTGTATGTTGCTAACAACACCCATTTGCACCTGTGTGTCAGCTCCTATTTCCCATTAACATGCAAACTGTATAATGCTCACAACACTCATGTGCAGTTTAACATTTCATACTGCTGCCTAAATTGTATGGCACTCACAATACCCATAGGCAGTCTGCTATTTCCCATTAACATCCTCACTATATGGTACTCTCTCAGCCCTCACAGGCAGTCTGCTATTTCCCATTAACATTCTCACTATATTGTACTCCAACAGGCAGTCTACTATTTCTCCTTAACACTTAAACAGCATGACAATGACATCATCCATGGGTAGTTTGTAATTTTACATTACCAACCACTCTTATAAGTTGTAGAGGAAGAATATGAAATGAATCCTTTTGGTATTTTTATTCCTGTTTGATATAAGTTATATATGAAAATTCACATGTATCAGTTTTATGAACTTTATAGCCTAAAATAAAGAACTTCCTCATAAGAAGGCATCTATCTTCATACAAAGGCATTGTTTGCTATAATAAAATATTACAGTTCATCTATTAACTTTCAAATTCTTTCCAAATCCATCCAGCCATCCATCCTCAACCCCTTTTCTCATTTTTGCACATGGGGTTAGGGCATAGCTCTCAATTTTCCATCACCAAAATAAGGAACACTAGTACTCATAATGTGGAACAAATGGCCAAAATATGGAACACATGCTAACAGCTTACTAACGACTTCAGTTATGAAGGTCATAGGGTGGTTAAAATATGCTTGTTTTACTTATAAAAAGATCTTTTAATGAATTAATATGATTATTTTCTATTTACCACGGATATCATTTAAAAAAATTCTTAACACTGAACGTCGGACTTTCAATGTGGAACTCAAGGAACATGAACTTTTTCAGACCACAAATGAGGTACATTCCTCATAATGAGGTAGACTTGAGAGGTATGGGTTGGGGTGTCATTTCAAATAATAATACTACTACTACTACTACTAATAATAATAATAATAATAATAATAATAATAATAATGAATGATACATTCCATTAACAATACATTCAATTGCATGTCTATTGAATTAGAATGCTGCCACACTTTTTTATTATTAGTAAACAGCCATTTGTACAAAGATATGATGCTAACCCAGAACAAAATGTATCTGGATTTCATTGTCACTGCATGTCATCTGGTTGTTGTTTGTAGAGTTTATATCATTATCTTTACAAGCGACACAAGACAGACCCTTCCCTATCCAAACACATCGTTCAAACCTCAAAGCAAACTTATAAGAATAGCAAATGAGTAATAAGTGACATCCTACTGTCTTCATTTTATATCTATGTGGTACAGTTTGTAATGCATTTAGAGGCATTCCATTAGTGCAGTGTAATTGGAGTTTAACATGTACAATCCTTCAGCTAATGTAGTTAAACCAGAGTGACCTCACTGAATATTGAGATTTGACAGCAAAATATTTGTGTCATACAGAACTTTATGGAGCCATACAAGTGATCCTCACATTACTGCTTTTTCATTCAGCATCCTAAGTTTGTAAAAAGCTTTCCTCTTTCATATAAACCATTCTGGATAATATAATATATTAACCAACAGTTTTTTAACCACTTTTTGTTCCCCACACTTGACCATGAGCTTCCCTTAGGATGTCTGCCTGTCTGCTAGATCAACCAAACTTACTGATAATGACTTAGATTCTTTCTGACCCACGTTCAGGAGGTGCAAAAAGATTGAGGCATCTAGAGCAGCATCACCCCGTGTACATGTTGGTAATGCAATGGACATCAGTACTGTGAGGCCCTTCCTTCCACAATGAGCTTGACATCAGCAGAAGGATGTCTTGCCTGCCATCAGGCTGCAATACATGCCATGCAGGAACTGATACTTACATTTGCAGAGAAGATGATGAACAAGGAATAGTGTTTTGCTTGCCAGGAGAAAAACAAAGGATGTGAGAAAAGCCTTAAAATCCTTAATGTAAAGGAAGTACGAATCTGTTTTTATTCATGTTGGTACAAATTATCTCATCTGCAAGGGCCTTCTGACTGTTTGTAAGGAACTTACAGCCCTCTTAGATAGTATAGCTTGTAATGCTGTTATGACACATTTTTCACAAATCACGTGCAGAAAGCAGAGTCAGGTCAATACGAATGTAAATATTTTTTGGGTAACATCCCCCTGTTTTAAAAAAGGAAAATATGTAGAGCATCTGAGCCTAATTTGGTGCACATGTGTTCAGACAGGATGGCCTGCATTTGTGAAGATTAGGGAATATTTCACAAATACAAGGCAGGATTTTTGCAAGGTTGAAAAATGTAACATTTTACAGACAACATTCGATGATTCTCTGATGGTTGTTATTGCTAGGAGGATTGATAATAAAGTTTTTCTTTTTTTTTTTAATTAGAAAATTCACTACATTCCCACAAGATTGATGTAGTTATTGTTTGTGAAACATGGTTACAGAACAATGACTGGACACCAGCTCTGCCAGGATGCAAATGTTTTTACTGTAAATGAAGTTTGGACACAGACTAATATGTCCAGTGACACTGCAGAATGAGACGAGGGGAATCATTTGGATATATGAGGTTAGGCAGAAGGTAGAGAGTAAGGGTGAGCAATGGGAAATTAAGGATTAACTATGTCAGAAGAAAGGAGAGGTAGGCAGGAAGTGAGATAAAGGGTAGGAAAGAGTCAGTTCGGTTATACAACACAGTTAGCTTGCATAGAGCTGATTTTGGTGTGGGCTAGCTGAGGAAGCAAGTCTATGGCCAAGAATCCCAAGTTGTAGGTACTGGAATACAGGCAGACTTTGGATTTTGTGTGGTGCAAATGTGAGTAGGGGACTTATGCAAATTGTTTTTTTTTTTTTTTTTTTGTGGGGGAGAAGTAGTGCTTGCCTGTTGGATCAATGTGGCTTGGATGGTTTTGGTGAGTTATGTCCATTTGTTGTGCGAATGATCACTTCCTTGGGTGCTTTAAGGTCCATTGTAAAGTATAGGGCTTGATTTTAGCAGTGGAGTGATGTGGCATATGCAGTTTTCTGAGCAGTGTGCAATCAGGTAGCTCTTTTGCTTGTTAGCATGACGAGCACTGCATTGCCTATGCAGAGTTTTCAACTGAGTGCAGAAAATGGTTTTGTTTACAGACACATTCTATGTTTTGTCTTAGAGACCTTTGGTTGCATACATATGTTTCTATTTGGGACTTGTATTACCATGGTTATGTTGTGTTTCCTTTTACTTTGGGAAAAGTGTTTTGTCTGCTGTCTCATGGATCATTGGATGGTCGGTTGTTGCGCAAGTGTGGTTGCATTTAAACATATCCTATTTTATAATCTAAATCATGACACAGACCCTAATAAGAGTGGTTTAACTCACTAGCATAGACGTCCTGAATCTCTATTCATTGAGAACATTGCATCCTACATTTTTATATTTTCAATATTTGTGACCTGTGCATCTCCCTCTGAATGTAACAGATTCCATTTCAGAAATACCAGCATCAGTGATGTTTTACAAAGCCAAAATCTGGTTGTACCCAAAAACATAAACATGATTCATTTGGGTCACATTTTGCAATGACTAAGCACACATTTTACAGTAGCATTCAGTGATGTGAATGTTCATTAATGTAAAGTTTTGTGGTTTTCGTCTCAATGTTCTGCAAATCAACTTTATGGCATTTTGGTATTTTTTTAAAGTAGATCCATAATATATATATATATAGCTATAGATATATAAATATAAAAATATCTCTATATATGTATAATTTTATGCAATAAGCTACAAAAATGGGTCACAATATCTGGTTTAGTATTCAGCATTGTAAATTGTAACTCTCAGTAAATTACTGAATGAGCTATTAACCTATGTTTGTCTACTAGCGGAAATCACTGATGCAGTCAAAGTATTTGCACTTTTGGTTTCTCTAGCAGGCAGTCATAGTTTCTGTAGAGTGGGATATAATAGATTATTTTTTTCACCTCACTTATGGTTTCTTTTCTTGTTTCTTGCAGATGGCAGTGACCAGCAGCTTGGAGGAGAGATGGGCAGCTATTGTGGCCCAGGCAGCGGAGTTATTCCAGGAATCAGAGACAGGGGATCAGTCTTTGAAAAATGTAGCCAGTAGAGCTTGTGGCAAGAGATGAGCATAGACAGAAAATTGGGCAGAAAGCACTAGAGGGAAGCATGCCAGGAAGTCAGTGACGGGCTCAGTCAATGAGTGTGTTTCTGCAGAAGGAGCAAATCTGACCATGACATCAGGAAATTATATTGTTTTGGGGGGTAGTTAGTGCTAATCTGAAGTACAGGGGGTTATGGGGTGAGCGCAGAGTTTTGGGGGGGTTAAGAAGAGGTGTTGTAGGGCTTAGTGGTCAGGGACTGTGTAGGTAGTCAGAAGTCACTCAGAGGGGGTGGATAGGTGCAGGACAACATGCTGGGGCTGGGTAAGGAAAATGGGCCACTGTTGTCTGAGAATGGAGATCAGTATCAGAGCAGCTTCGACAAGAGGTGGGTTCTGAGTTTGGAATCCTGTCAAGGGACTAGTTAGCTATAAAGTCACTTGTGTTGGGTGAAGTGTGCGTGTGTGTGTGTGTGTGTGTGTGGGGGGTTACCCTGCAAATTTCTAGCGTGTTGAAACAAAAGATTTGGAAATGAGAATATATTGACATTTTTTAGTTGACTGACATGGATGGGGTATAGTGCCTAGTTGAAGCGGACATGGCAGGGGAAGAAGGATTTGTCGGCAGCACTAGCAGCTTTGGGGTGGTGTAGGATTGCCAAGTTTAAAGCCAGGACATGTGAGAAGTGAGTGCTGGGTTTTGTTTATTATATGGTGTTCTGCTTAGAAAAGGACAGCTTGCAGGTCTTGTCTTTATTGGCTTAGTTTTTACAATTCAGGAAGAGGAGCGGTTGTGGTCTGGTAATGCATGGTTATGGTATGATTAGCCATTCTGCAAATGGAAAGCTGTTAATCAATCTTTAAAATGGGAGGTCAGGCACCTTGATATTTGGCTGTCTATGATGTTGGAAACTGTGAGTGGTCAACCTGCATTGAATAGGGTTGGGACTGGAGAAGGGCAGTGTTTATTGGGAGTTTAATAATGGTAAGTGTGTTTGCCCTGAATTCAAATGTTTGATTCATGCTAGGTGTCATGTGGCTGCATAATATTGGCATTGCAAGGGACAGTGACTACAACCAGTGCTGGTGATGAGTGATGGGGGGGGGGGTCACTCGGGCTGCAAGGACATCAAGGTGATAGAGGACATGGTCCCTTTTAGAGACAGAGTGGTAGAACATCCATTTAAGGTCAGAGGGGTATGTTGACTTTCCCATTCACCCATTAAAGTTCCAATGTTCAGGCACTGTTTGGAACATTTTCTAAATGTTAAAAGATTTTCAGGATATGGTGGTGGGTTTCTTGACAGGGTTTTTGATCAAATCAGAAGTGGTTGGGGAGGGGGCAGTTTGTAAGAATTTGAATTCCTTTTGGGGTAAGAAAGATATTTTGCAAAGCTGGATTGACAAGGAGTTTCAGGCTGGTAGGTTATTGGGCCCTTTTGATTCCCCTCCTTTTGTTAATTTTAAGGTATCCCTCTTGTGTTTAGTACCCAAGAAGGCACCTCGGGAATTCTGTATGATACATCATGTATCCTTTCCACAAGGTGAATTCTTTAATGTCTATATCTGGAAGGAGGACTCTCAGGTCAGATATGCATTCTTGGATGATGTGATGGAAGTGATTAGGGGATTTGTGGATCCTGGGTCATTAAAAGCTGATATTTATTTGTTTTTTCACTTGTTGCTGGTGTGGGAGGAAGAGTTGCCTTTAATGGACATGGTGGTGGATGGAAAGTTTTATTTTGATAAGGCCATGTCCATGGATTGCACCATGGCTTGCTCCATGTTTGAAAAATTTAGCTCTGCTCATCACTGGATATGGCAGTAAAGAATGGGTAATCAGATGGCTGTTGACTGGATAACTTCCTTTTGGTTAGGTGAGAGTTATGAGAGAGCTAAGGAAGGGATGCAGGATTTTATTCAGCTGTGCACTGAAATGGGGATTCCTCGTGGTAAGAAGCTGGAAGGACCACCTGAGGCTTTGTATTTTCTAGGTTTTATTATGGACAAAGATCAAGGTTTGTTTTGTCTCCCAGGAGAGAAGCTAGAGAAGTTGAAAGATAAGGCTGGGTGGTTCCGGACTAAGGATAAGGTGTACATCAAGAGGTTATGGAACTTTTGGGTCTTTTGAACTTCCAATGTTGAGCAGTTAGTCTAGGCAGGACATTTTGTAGATCAGTGACATTTTTGTTACAAGGAGGGAAAAGTAAGCATCATTGAGCGTAGGTCATTTTGGTAGAAGGCTTCGATGATGTAATATATGTTGCATTTTTTTTTCATTGACACTGCAGGAGAAGAGGGAATGGGGGCGTTTTTTTTTTTTAATGGAGAATGGTTTGCAGCTCAGTGGCAAGAGGACTGTGCTGAAGAGTGGAAGAGGGAAGTGGTGTCTTTGGAGCTGATGCTGATTTGGGCAGCCTCACTGGTTTGGCAGTATATGCTGCAGAACAGAAAGGTGGTTTTCCAGTCAGAGAACTAGGCAGTTGTGTAGGTCCTTAAGGGAAAGACTACTAGATCAAAGTTGCTCTTGTTAGTTTTGAGAAAGTTTGTTTTACAAAGTTTATTGATTCATTTTTTCTTTTCAGGTGCACATTTACCAGGTAGAAAGACTGCGATAGATGACAACCTTTCTCATTTTCAGTTTCAAAGGTTTCATCAATTGGCTGTACAGGCACAGCCTGAACCAGTGTTACTGCCAGCACAGTTGTGGCATCTTGGTCAGATGTAGCGAGGTGGCTTGTTCAGTAATCATGGGCAGTATTGACAAGGAAGACTTAATATAGGGAGTTGGCTGTCACTGGTGATTTCATAGCTGGGCTGTCAGATGATGACAGAGTATGGTCTTTGAAATTATTGTTGCAGTATTTGGCTAGCATCTGGCTGGAGGGACAGGCAGTGAACTTGGTTAGGGTAAAGTTGTCAACCCTTAGTATGTTTTCTCGAATAGTGGTGCTCAAGGACATAACAAAATCATGGCCAGAAGGGCAGATGCTGAAAGGATGGGAGTGGGATTATGGGAGGAGGAGTGACAAAAGGCTCCCTATGACAAAGCAGACCATTAGGTTATTGCTGTCAGGATTGTGATTATTAGTGGGAATTTCAGTAGATTATCCACTTTGAACTGCGCTGGTAGAGTGATTGTACAGAGAGGCATTGCGAGTGCATGAGCTGTTGGGTTCCTTTTTGTGGAATGATGTGTTTACTTCTGCATCTATAGTATTGATCTTGCTACAGAAATCTAAGATTGATCAGGTGGGTAGGGCTATGCAGGCTGTATTGTGTACATGTGTAGAGGAATTTCTTTGGTTGGTTGTTTGGGGTAAGAAGATGCAGCTGTCACATGTCTCATGAGTAATTTTTTCTTCTGCAAAGCGGGAAGGATGATACCATTGTATCAGTTAGTATGCTTACTGTGAAAGGTCTTTCAATGTTTGGGTTTCCAAGGTAACAGATTTTCCACACTTTCATTTAGAATAGGAAGAGTGTCTGATTTGGCACAGGAAGGGAGGTCAATGAAGGTGATAATTAGGGTGGAGCATTGTTTACCAGGAGCATTTTTGTCTTATATTAGGTGAAGTGGGGATTATCAAGATGCGATGTCCTGGGTAATCCAGAGGCTTTATTATCCACACTAGTTAGAGATAAAGTAAAAAAACAAATAACAAAATGACTTTACAACAACAAATACTGAGCGCTTTCACCCGCCACAAATACGTGGGTTTCTTCAGAGTACTCTGAAGAAACCGCGTATTTGTGGCGGGTGAAAGCGCTCAATATTTGTTGTTGTAAAGTCATTTTGTTATTTGGTTTTTTACTTTATCTCTAACTAGTGTGGATAATAAAGCCTCTGGATTACCCAGGACATCGCATCTTGATTATGTTTGTTGATTAATTTTTATATATATATATATATATATATATATATATATATATATATATATATATATATATATTTTTTTTTTTTTTTTTGGTTAGGAGACATCATTGTCATATTGACCATTCATTTGTGTACTGGGTGGTGAAGCATGCAGCAGTTAGATTAAATGGAGCTAAGTTGCATTTACGACATTACGGGTGGACTGTCATGGTTTTTGAGATTTACGGTGGTATCAACTTATGGACAAGACTGAAGATATGCAGCTTGGGATTGGTATACCACATGTTTTGTTCATTCATCTGGCATGCAATTATATGGGGAAAGTTCCAAAGTGGCAGTTGTTAGTTATGATGGCGAGGGATTTGGTAAGTTTTACAGGTAGGTTTCTTTCGATTATTATAATTTGGTCAGAGATAGTGCCATGTTTAGTTTGGAGGCATGCTGTTAAGTTTGTGGTTTTGAGCAGGCTCACCATTTTGTCAGTCATTGGCTTCTGTTGGCCTTGGGGCAGCTTGGAAAGTATGTTATTGTTCATAGGGATTTTGATGATAGAGATTCGATTTAGTTTTGGGTGGATAGGGTTCATTTCTGTGACCTGGGTTTGGACCTATTCAATGTGCATACTTTTGCAAATTTTGGGTAGGTTGTTATAGTTTTTTTTTTGTTGTTGCAAATGGGGAACAGCCTGCTAGCAGGCTGGTTAGCTGAGAAGAGGGGATGTGATAAGCCCCTCTTCTGTTCCCCCTTCTTGTTAGTTAGTTTGGGTTAGTATGGTGTGGTTTTGATATAGAAATGGGCAGTATCACACTGCTTCTAATGGAATTTGGGTATAAGTGAGTGGATTGGCTAATGCTGCTTTTTGAAAAATAATTGGAGGAAGACCAGCAGGTAACGCTGCTGACAGTATTTGTTTTGTTGCAATTTACGACATTGAAGTTTTATGGAATTCATCATATTTCATTGTAAATCAGATGCATTGGTTAATAAATGATCATCTTATCCTAAATGGTGTGGTTTATTTTGCACAAGGGGGGTCTGGACAACTGACATTCTAACAAAAATCAGGTGGAAGTGTTAGAACAGGGATTAAAGATAGTTATGAGACTTGTGATTATTACATATTCAATGATAACACCAATACTATAGATTGTCTAACTGTCAATAGAGACAAGCCTGTAACATACAACAATAGTTGGAGTGTATAGACGACCAAAGTCAAGTGCTGTTGACCAATAGGAATTCAAGCATTTTTTGCCTGAAACACAGGAATGTAGAATCATAGTAGTTGGAGACTTCAATTTACCACAAACAGACTGGAATAATATTGATTCAACAACATTAGTAAAAAATGATTCACAGAGTATGTTCAGGAACAACAATTGCTTCAGACTGTAAAAAAAAAAAAAAAAAAAACTACCAGGAAATGGAACATACTAGACATAGGTTCATAGGTAGGTACTAGGCTATTGGCCCAAGGGCCTAAGTAAACCTAGCCAACAAAGTTGCCTGGCTAACGCCAACCCAAGAAAGCTAATTTCCTTTGCCCCTGCTGAGCAGGGCTACAGAGGTGATTCCTGGGGTGTATTTCCTATTTCCCATCCACTCATCAAGATTTTTCTTGAAGAGTGTTAATGAGGAACTTTGCTTGACATTTATGGGTAGCTTGTTCCAGAGTATGGGAAGTCTCTGGGACAGGAATCTATCCCTCCAGCATGTCCCGTTTATTGTGGTGACAAGGTTTAGGTCCCTAGAGCGTGTAGCTCAGAGGGAGTGGGATTTCTTTAGGTGTAGCATGTCCAAGAGCTCTGGGTTTGACATAGCTTTATATGTTAGGCAGAGATCACCTCAGAGTAGGTGATATGCTACAGAGTAAAGCTGGAGTTTTTTGAGATGGTCAGTGCAGGGCATCTGTTTGAGGCCAGTAATCCTCTTTGTGAGGTACTTCTGTGGCCTTTCCAGCTGCTGCAGATTTCTTGTGAGGTACATTCCCAAAGAGATGTTGTACTCTATAATGGGTCTAATGAGTGTTGAGTAGAGGGGAGCAATGACCTCTTTCTTCCTGGATGAGAATCCTTTTCTGATGAGGTGTGACACATCGAAGGATTTCCTGACTACCGTGGCAATGTGATTATCAAAGGAGAGACTACTGTCCACCTGGCTCCCAAGGTTTCTTATCACACATTCATCATTAAGAAGACTGCTGCTGATGTGGTAGTTCATGGGTACAGAGTTTTTGCCAAAGTGGATAACAATGCACATTTTGGCATTGAGCTTGAGGCCATGGCTCTGACACCAGGCATCTGTCTCAGTGAGGCTCTTCTGTAGGATTTCCACATCATTTGAGGACTCAACTATAGCTCCTAGTTTGCAGTCATCTGCGAAATTCGTTAGCCAGAGGCCTTTTGTGTTAGCCTGCACTTCAGAGAAGTAGATATCAAACAGGAGTGGTACCAGGACTGAACCCTGTGGTACTCCTCTTGTCACTTGTTTGAAGTCAGATTTGGAGTCTGCAACTTTTACAGTGTGGGTTCTGTCAGTGAGCCAGTTGGCAACCCATCTTGTGACATAGGGATTTATACCTAGTTTAGTGAGTTTAGCTATAATTCCAAAATGGGAGATGGTGTTGAAAGCCTTGGTAACGTCAAGATAGGCTGTGTGAACCACCTTACCCTTGTCTATGGCTTTGGTGTCTGCCTCAAAGAAGTCGACCAGGTTCAGGAGGCATGATCTGCCTTTCACAAACCCAAACTGAGTGGGGTCCAGAGTTTGGAGGTTACCAATGTCTTTGTTTATGAATTCCATGATGATACATTCCATGGCCATGCAGATCAGGCTTATCAGGCTAATAGGGCAATAGTTCCCAGGATCAATGGTGGCTCCCCCTTTGTAGAGTGGGATAACTGTTGCTGTGTGCCATTCAGTGGGCATAAAGCCTGACCTGAGGCTATGATTGAACATAGTGCTTAGGTGGGGAGCCAATTCGTTCTGAAGTACATGTAAAACGCAGCCTGGGATGTCGTCTAGTCCCATGGATGCTGTGTTTTTGGCTTTAGAGAGTGCTGCATTTACCTGTGTAGTTGCAATTACAGGGACTCTGCATTCTTCCTGTATAGATATGGGCCATTTAGGGGGTGAGAGGGGGATAAAGTTAGCAGTGAACCTATCTGCCAGGATGTTGACAATATCAGTTGGTTCTGTAATTTTTGTGCCATTGTGCTGTAACTCAGAGCAGATCTGGGTGTTGCCATTGAGATTCTTGACATAGCTATAGAATGCTTTGTGGTTGTCCTTAGAATCAGTGGTGACCTTGTTTTCATAGCTAGCTTTTGAGGATCTTATAAGGGATCTCAGCTTCTTACTGAGGCTGACCAGGGAGCTCCTCCACTTATGGGATTTTACTCTCTTTTGCAACAGTTTCTTCCTTCTGTTGTAGAGTTTGTTTATGGCAGGGGACCACAAGATTGGCTTCCTTTTTTTGGAGGATAGCATCTTAGTTCTGTTTGGGATAGCATGAGCCATGCACTCATGTAAGTGCTTATAGAGTGCATTTGTGTAGGATTCAGCAGTCATAACTGTATTGTCCATCTGCATGGGTGCCATGAAGTTCACCACTTCTGTCTTAAGAAGCATGAAGATGGCTTTGGAGAAATTTTTTACCATGGTTTCCTTAATGGGGGGGTGGGGGGGTGGGATGTGGATATCTAGGGTGATTAGCTTATGGTCGGATCTGACCAACGAGGAGTTGACTTCAGGTGTAGAACACCAGTCACTCATGTTGGTAATGACTAGGTCTAGGATATTGTTGCCCCTGGTGGGGGTGCGGATAAGTTGATCCAGGGCATTGGAATTTATGAATTCCAGAAAGCGCTGAGCAAAGGAGTTGGTACATGAGTAGTTTTCACAGTTAATGGTGGGGTAGTTGAAGTCATCCAATATTAGGGTGTTTGGTTGAACCCTAATATTTTTCAGTATATCAAGAAAAGAAGAGTGAGAATCCTGGGGCATGGTGGGGGATCTGTAGGATTGCAGTTTTGCCCAGAGTTATTTGCACTTGGATAACCTCGGATGCATTATGCTGAGCAACTAGCCTGGAGGTGTGGATGTCCTTAATGAATATGGACACACCTCCGCCTTTGGTGTTCCGATCCAGGTTAGATGGCTGAAATTTTTTTGTGTTCCTAAAGAAATTACTATTACTTTGTGTCAAGTTTTACCACCATTGATGTTCACTGATCATGGAGTTATAAAGGTTAATTTCTTGCTAGATCCCGCCATCCATAACTCCTTTTCCCCATTTTGCACATGGGGTTGGGGTGTCACTTTCAGTAGTGATAATCATCTCGAGCCAAGATTTACACAGCCAGGTGGATAGTCCTGCCATGGTAGTTCATCCATACCACACACTCACACACACACAAGCACACTTGAACCTATGACCAATTTAGAGAGTCCAATCTACCTACTGCATGCCTTTGGAATGTGGAAAGAAACACACATGACCACAGGGGGGACATGCAGACTCCACACAGAAGTCACCCCAGCCAAGAATTGAACTGGAGAACCTCTTGCAGTGAGGTGATAATGCTAACCACTGCACCACCATGCCCACCCCGACTAATTTGTTGCAAGATATTTGTTGCTAGATATTTCTGCCAAAATGAAATATAAACCCATGCACAGAAGATTAATTACAGATTACATGGAAGCAAAACAATCACTATGTAAGAGTGATGTGTTCAGTGGAAAAAACTGCAAAAGGAATTTGACAAGTTTTGAAAGATAGATTGCTGCATACAACGTCAGAGGGATATATTTCTATAAGAACAAGATACCTGATTAAGGTGAGAGACAAAAATATAAGAAATGGAAAAGAGGTCAAACTATTACTTTGAAAACTGAAATAAACATGCTGGACAAACAAATTAAGCATAGTGTGAGACAAGATCAGGAAAAATTTGAAGAAAATATATATAAAGATATTGAGCATAACAGGGAACCAATTTATAGATACATAAGATATGGAAGGAGTAAAGACATACAAACTGATACTGTGTGTAGATTCTAAAAGTTATCCTCAGACACAACAGATTATAAATATTTTTACAAAATGTTATGCAAAACAGTTTGGCTCCACAAAGAGGGTGATAAGTGACATTCAGGTAACCCCTGATTCTGGAATCAAATTTGATTATATTGAAAATGAAATATTCAAACTGGATCCAAACAAAGAACAGAGAGGAGATGGAAGTATTAATAATAACCTGAGAACACTTCATCAAAAACATATAGTTCCATTATATTTAATACTTACTAGGTAATATAAATGTGGGGAGATTCCTCGAGATTGGAGACATGCACTTATTAAACCTGTCTTTAAAGGAGAGGAGAGTAGGACAAACCCAAAGTCATACTTTCATGTTGTGAAAAAAATAATACAGAAGGTAATATTGGATAAGTTATTGTCAGAGTTTGAAAGCTTGGGACTTGAAACCATATATTAGCATGCACATGTTGAAAATACTGTGATGTAATTTATATAGCTTTAACTTCAGCATTTGACTGGATCATGCACAAAACACTGATCAATAAATTAGAACAACTGGGTATTGATTTACTCTTGATAAGATGGATAGCTGCATGGCTTACAAATAGGGTATGGCATGTATCATACAGCAACTGGCCAGGTGAAATTCTTGGTTACAGTCAGAATGTCCAGCAGGGATCTGTTCTTGGCCGTTAGTTCTTTGAATTGTATCTTTCAGACTTATCTTTTTCATCTGAAGTGTTCTACTGTCTATATGCAGATGAACTGAAATTGGGTAAACTGATTACATGTGATACAGATAGGGCACGTCTGCAAAAGAACTTGACTAAGTTGACCATTTGGGCACAGGTGAATAACATGCTGATAAATACATCAAAAACTACAAATATGAGATTTGGAAGACATAAATTGAAAAGTCTAATCCAGCACACAATGATTGAAACTGTAGCTTCAATTAAGGACCTGGGTATATGGGTAGATCCAGCTTTGAGTTTTTCTAATCATATCAAGCAATTGCTTAATGATATTTATAAAACTATAGGCTGTATAAAAAAAGATTGATAAAGTCTGGAAAATCAGAAATGATGAAATCATTGTTTGTTACTTACATTAGACCCAAACTTGAGTATGGAATAATAATATAGAAGCCTTATAAGAAAACAGCCGTGAGTAAACTGGAAAGAGTAGAGTAGAAATATACCAAAGGTATCCATGGATGTAAAAAATTAAGTTATTATGAAAAACTAACACATTTTAACTTGTACAGTGCCTCTAATAGATATTTGACAGGAGATCTTATTCAGGTATATAGGGTATTTAGAAACAATCACCTCTGGGAAAGTTTGGGGTTATCAAAAAGTAGTAGAGAATTATCAGAAAACCTGTGTAGAAAATTCAGTACTTGCATATTATTGTAACCAGATTTCTAACCTGCAATAATTCATAACATGATAATGAAACGACTTCATCTTCAAGTAAAAAGGGGTGTGCAAACTCCTAATTAGTTTTGTATGACATTGGATCTGAAACAGGAACAGGAGTAACGGAAAACTTCCTCTTCCTGGGTACCAGCCTTTCCCGATGTAACTTAAAGGTAGTAATTTGCACGGGTTTTACACTGCAAAATATCAGTGAAACTAAAATATACAGTTGACAATGCAGTTAATAACTGAAATTAGTTGATGGAAATAATAAAAAGGTACTTACATCTTAAAATGAAATGCTTACTCTGAAGCATGCATACCTCAGATCAATCCTCTCCAGAATGAGATTTCGATTAACACTACATGAAAAGAGGTGGTGCTGGCACTACACCCCCATAACCTTAGCTGTAATCAGGGAAAGAGAGAATATAGGTACAGTTCCCCTTGCAAACAACATTAAGGGAAAATACAGCCTTGCTTACTACGCTGTGTGCATTTTGATTTTGATCAGGGAGCGTAGCGTGTGTAGAAAAAGAAGGACTCGTTATAATTAACTTGGTTGTGGTAGTATGTTGTAAGGCTATTCATTTCATGATTTAACACAGTAATGTTATGCTAACAGGGATTTCATTTGTATGATTATTCCTCTGTTAGGCTACATACACTGTAGAGCATGGAAGGAATGAATATTAAAAAACAAGGTGCTGGCGAGAAAGTGCGGTTGCGACTGCCGAGAAATGTGGTTGTGATAATCCCCGGGATTCATGAAGCTTGCACCAGGCACAAGCATAGCGTAGACATTATAATGCCAAATATGGCCGTCGAGCGATTCAGGTACGATCCAATTCCACGTGCACTACCGGCGTACACCAGAACTGCGCAGCCCCTGGCGTAGGTATGCTAATCACCCTATGTGCAGTGTCGCACCATGCAAATGAAGGCATATAGCGATTCATGAAGTGGTGCAGGCGTAGCGTAAGCCCACGGAAATGTAAACCAAAAAACACGGTTTACATTTTCCCAAACAGAACATCGGAGCTATGGAAGAGGGCCAGACCCAGGTATCACAACGTTAACATATCCCAATGGTGAAATACACAGCCAATGGCATAAGAAAAGATGCACAATATGTAAATAACAACATTTAATGTCATGTCCACAGTAACACACAGCACAATCGCAGGGCATGTGTGCGGAAGCTGTAACATAAAGAAATAATATAAAAATGTCATAAAATCGCAATGTAATAGAAATCAGGTTTACAGCATAATACACAATGGTAGGCATGGAACACCACAACCAAGGTGCAAGGGTTGCTAAGGGCTTGCAATAGTGTTCGGCGCGGTAACTATGAATTAGTAGTCAATGCCATGCAAATGAGGCAGATAATACTGAATCGCAAATGTCCCGCCGGATGAAGGTTTTACTATACGGCACAGCGGTATAACACCGAAGAGTGGCTCAGAGGAGATACATGACATCAGCAGAGGGGTGTGCCACCGTAGCAGTAAGCACATTAGAGCATTGCAAATCTGGCCTGTCCGTTGCTAAGCAAAGCTGCAGGACAGGGGTGGGGAGGAATCATTTAGCTGAGAGCAGACATGGTGTCCAAAAGCGCATGTGTACGAGGATGAAAACGTGCCCAAAACCCAGTAATCGGACCCATGCGCCGCAAACAATAGCAGAAATAGGAAGGTCAGGGGAAGAAAAGAAGGAAATGCGGAAGTAGGGTAATTGGAGTACTAATGAGCAATCAACACCAATCAACTCACGAAGGCCAATCAACGGCAGCTGACAAGTCTGCTTGCAGAAACCTGCAAAACAGGATAGGTGAGGCATTTGAATGCAAAGAAAGGAGGGGGGTATTGGATTGCAAAAGATAGGAGACCTGACACAGCAGAGCAAAGCAAACTGACAGCAGACCGGCAGTAGCACACATAATGCAAGATACGCCAGGTCCAGGAAAGAACAAATGAAAGTAGGCTGCAGGATGCACGCCAGAAAATGGTAGGTGCAACATGCAGAAATGTAAAGGGAAGGTCAAGAAGTAATCCACGGCAGGCAAATGTAATTCAACACCAAAGGCACCACAATAGTAGTTCCGGCAGTAAAACACATAAGATAACCTGTAGCTACGATCGTACATACACACCCTATGACATCATCGGTGTTCACAGCACAATAGTATAAAGTGTGAAAGCACCCAACACACACCTGTGTATTCCCAAACACTGCACCATAGGTGTAAACACACAGGGAACTTTTAAAATGTACATGTTGGGAGCTGCCATAGCTGTGATTCATCAGCATGTGTTAGAGACTGACGGTGTTGTGGAGGATGATGCCGACAACCACCGCAGGCCTCGGAGGAGAAGGAGAGTGTTCAGACCAAGGGTAACCTACCAGGGGCTACATGACCTGGAGATAGTAGAGCGTTACAGGGTGGACAGGGACATCTTGCAGCAAATAGTGGAGCTGTGCCGGCCACGCCTGAGAACCAGAAACAACAGAGGGGAACCCATCCCAGTGGACACGAAGGTATGTGTAAGCCTGAAAATACTGGCCACAGGTACCTTTCAAAGGCCAACTGGAGATATAATGGGTATCTCACAGGCATCAGCATCCAGGGTACTACACCAGTTCCAGGATGCCATGTTACAACATGCCAGTGAGCAGATATACTTCCCCAGAACTCAGGAGGAGTTGGCCAGCAATATGCGCCACTTCCACCGTGTGGCACAATACCCGGAGGTACTGGGTGCAATAGACTGCACACACATACAAATCAAGTCACCACCCAGTGAGCAAGGTAGGCGCTACATAAACCACAAGGGATTCCACTCCATCAACTGCCAGGTCATGTGCAGTGCCCAGGGCATTATCATGGATGTGTGTGCTGGCAGCCCTGGAAGCTACCATGACTCCCATATCTGGCATGCCTCACAGGTGTATCAGGTATTTGTCAGGGGGGACATCCCACATGGCCATCTCGTGGGGGATGCTGGCTATGCACTGGAGCCATGGATGATGACTCCCATCAGAAATGCACACACACCCATGCAAGAACGCCATAATGAGGCACACGCACAAACCAGAATCATCATAGAGCGTGTGTTCGGGATGCTGAAATCACGGTTCTGGTGCTTGGATACATCTGGTGGAGCCTTGCAGTACTCTCCAGGAACTTGTGTCCACATCGTCATAGTATATGCCATGTTACATAATATGATCCTGCGGAAGCAGCTGCAGCAAGGACAAAATGGTGAAGGCCCTCATAGCCCACCGCAATTGCCAAGGCCATTACAGGCACAGAGGGATTCAGACCATGAACACACTGTGCCAGCCCCAGTAGGCAGATGGAGGCATGCCCAGTATGCCTACGCCTTGGCAAAGAGGGAAGGTATAGCACATACTCTGACAGTGTAGGCCCCTACGGACTGACACCTCTCCACCTGCACACAAGTAAAATGGATGGCACACAAACATGACCACCTGTAAATTGTAAAGTATAGGTGGCCCAATGTGTGACTCCTACATAGGCAGCCCACAAACATTGTAAACACAACAGCCAGTGGAACACAGAATGCCAACACCTGAACAGTACATGAGCCTTACAGCATATGGTGGTGCTGTGTGCCTGTCACGTTCCCCGCCAGATATATATGTATATATATATATATATATATATATATATATATATATATATATATATATATATATATATATATATATATGTACACATATGCATATATATAATACAGATAGAAAGGGCAATAGAGGGATAGAGGGATATATGGTGATATAGATGGATTCAGCGATATCTGCAAATATAATAGATAGTTCAACGACATTCATAACATCTTGGAGGTACAAATAAATAGGATACCGCCAACCATGGAATGTGTAACATACTGACATGCATAACCACGAGGCTGAAAGACTGATAGAACACAGTACCAGAACAGTACATCCGCGAGTAATAGTATGATGATATGAAGGGACAGTTAGTCACTGCTGCCGATGTCGCGGTCCACGTAGGTACTGTGTTCAACTGTGTCTGTGAGTGCCGTAGTCTGTGGAAGTGTGCGTTGAGGGTGCCGTGTGCGTCTCTGTGTGACTGTAATGTGTGTGCGTGTCTACAACATGTGTTTGTTAGTGCCAAGTCATAGGCAGATCAGTACGGTAGGTGTGGGTATAGCTAGCCGTAGGCATACGGTTACTACCTGTCCCACAGTAGGAGGGACAGGCCCACCCTGGGCAGGTGTGTCCTGACATAAAACAGTACAAAGGGCAAATGTCCGAGATGGTAGGACATAAATATGTCCCATATATAATGTAACAGTCGTATTTAACAGTTATGCCTGTATGTAAGAAACGTAAATGTTACATGCAATATGATAAGTAGCCAAAGTCACACAACAATAGGTATGTAGTGAGGATAAAAGTATGTGCTAACCGGTGTACTGGCCGTGGCTACATGTTGGCCTGTAAACACCGCTTTGTGTCCCGCAAGTGTCCAACAATGACCATATGAAAAAGTGGCAACCCATGGCAAACAGGCTCTTTTAACAACACAACCACAATGACTGCAAATATCTGGGACAGAAATACAAGGGATAGCTGTCACTTACACATATCCATTGATATATCACTGCAATTACAGAGGTATACAAGTAGCAAGCTCACCTGCAGACGATATAGAAACCAATTAACAACAACCCAACGTACAATACCGTAACATAAGTCTACTAACTGTTAGCTCTCTACTTAGGGACGGAGCCCACACACATATATATACGGATTACGGATTGTGTGGCCAGAGGGAAGTTTCTTTACTCACCAGTGAGAGTGGGGAGTACTGAGCTGCCTGTTTGTCCTCAGAGGAGTGGTTAGAGACAGCAACTAGTAATTCATTGGCCATTTTGGGTAATTTCCTGTTTTTTCCAGCCCCCTGCTATAAAGCACACTTTAGCGCGCTTTAGCGCGATTTAGCGCGGAGTTGCCACAGGAGCGCACATGAGCAGTGGCAGTTAATCAAGGTTAAACTATTCAGGCTACCTAAAGTCCACTCTTGAAATTTTCCCTTAAAACAGCCTTCCTTGAACTGTACTACTGATCTAACCAGCATATCCTATAACTAAAAAGTTCATCTCTACTTGATTCCCAAGTAGACTATTCTCTATCTGTAAAGCCTAGCACTTGCTCCTACAGTACTTTTCACCTTGATATAGCACTTTTATTATAGATAGTACCCCACCAGCCTAAAACCCCTTTCTCGATCACCCACATCCCGGAGTCTTTTTTAAGTTTTTGTCTATTCCTTCTAGCATGTCGAGGGATCAGTTGCTAGTGTCCTCTCCTGCTCAGCTGGTGAACCTGGGAATATTGAGGCAATGTTACAATTGCCTCATGTACACAGACAACCCTCTCCTTCTCCCACAAAACACAAATACATGTGAGAGATGCAACTATACAGCCAAACTGGAGGCTGAGCTCTCTCAACATAGGACTGGCAAGACCAGACAGGAGGAGAAGGTAACCACACACACCACATACCCAGTCTCACATAGTACTATCACAACTTCAAATCATACACATAAACACACAAAGACATACTCGGAGGCTCTGATCAAAAATCTACCAAAACAGCAGAGGCCACCAAAGCAGACACCCAAACAACTACCACCTCAGGACACAACACATGCAACACATAGACCACACAGTCAGTGTGCCAAACAGTCACAGCCCTTAAGGCCAAACACAATGCCAGACACACTCGTCACTGGTGACTCCATAGTCAGACACACTGACGTCCCGCTCACCAGATTGAGTAAGGAGAAGGTCACAGTAAGCTGCCTGTCGGGCGCTAGAATCCACCACATAACGCAAGCACTCAGGTCTCTCAACAGCAGGTACAAGTACGACTCAGTCATTGTCCACGCTGGTGTAAACGACCTGAGGCGTACCTCCTTGGACTACATGAAAAGAGACATTGAGGAGCTCTCTGATTATGTAGCCCAGGCAGGTATGACCCTGACCTTGAGCAGTATCCTACCTTCACCAAGAATGATGCCTCAATACAGAGATAAGATGATCAGCTTTAATAATTGGCTTAAACGTTGGTGTCATTCAAAGGGGATCCAATGTCTGTCTGCCTGAGATGACATGCTGGATAAGCCACGCTGCTTCACAAGGGATGGATTGCACCTGTCACCCCTGGGCTTCCGGATATTGGCAAAGGCTCTTGCCACCCCCATAGTGCCTTTTTTAGGCAAGGCTCAAATTCTAAACCTACCACCTTAGAACACAAAAAATGAAAAAAACTAAGGGTAATGCTGCTCAATGCCAGAAGTCTCAACCTCAAGATGCACGCACTCGAGGCCCTTCTCAGTATGGAGAACATCGATGTCTGTGCTGTGACTGAAACCTGGTTCAAGGCTCCTGAGAGCACCCCAGCACTATCAGGTTTTACCTCATATCATGCGTTCCGGCCCCAAAATCCGGACAACACCAAGAAAGGAGGGTGTCCATATTCATCAAGGACACCCACACCTCAAGGTTGGTGGCAATGCACGATGCATCGGAGACCATCCAGGTGCAATTAACCATAGGCAAGACTGCTCTGCAATTTGTAGCATGTTAAGGCCACCCTCTCAAACTCAGGAACCTCACATAGCTTTCCTGAAAACACTGGAGGGGATAAATCTATCTCCAAACACCATCATACTAGGTGACTTCAACTACCCTAATATAGACTGGGATCACTACTCAAGCCCAAACACTCTAGCCCAAAGGTTCCTGGAGTTCATAAACTCAAATGCCATGGAACAACTAGTCACCATCCCCACAAGAGGTGAAAACATACTTGATCTCATCATCACGAACATGGGATCTCAATGTCCAACACCGGAAGTATACCCCTCACTGGTGAGATCAGATCATAAACTAATCTCACTGGAGGTCCTCATCCCGCCCCCACCTGAGATAAAAAAGACCACAGTGAAGAACTTCTCAAAAGCCGACTTCACACTTCTAAAGACTAGTGTGGTCTCCTTTAAGGCCCCTGAGCCAGGGGAAAACATTACCCAAGCCGCTGAATCACTTACAAATGCCTTCTACCAGCACCTACAGGACTGCATGGATCAGGCAATCCCAAACAAAACAAAGACTCTTTGTACCAAAAGCAAGCGTCCAGTCTGGTGGACCCCAGCCATAAACAAGCTCTACAACAAAAGGAGGAAGCTACTACAAGATAGAGCAAAATCCTTAAAAGGTAAGACACCTTTGATCATTATAAGTAAAAAACTAAGAGCTCTCATAAAATCATCCAAGGCAAATTTTGAGAGAAAAATCTCTAAGGACTCAAAAGACAATCATAAGGAATTCTTTAGCTATGTTAGAAACCTGGGAGGAAACTCCCAGATATGCTCAGAATTAGTTCAAAATTATGTGAAAATTACTGAACCTACAGACATTGCCAACATGCTGGCTGACAGGTTCAGTACAAACTTCTCCCCCCCTCCCCCCCAAAAGGAGAGATATCTATACCAGAGGATTGTAGACCCCCAAACATCTCTAACGCCCAGGTGAGAACTGCTCTCTCCAAGGTGAAAAACACAGCATCCATGGGACCGGATGGTGTCCCCGGCTGTGTGTTCCACGAACTCAATGAGGAATTAAACCCGCAGTTAGGACAGCTGTTTAATCTTAGCCTCACCTCAGGATACGTACCCAAAGAGTGGCGCACGGCAACTGTGGTCCCACTTCACAAAGGCTGTGCCTCCACCGACCCTGGAAATTACCGTCCCATCAGCTTGACAAGCCTGATCTGCAAAGCCATGGAGAGGATCATAATGGAACTCATAAATAAAGACATAGGGAACTTGCAGACTTTGGATCCAACTCAGTTTGGCTTTGTCAAAGGCAGATCATGCCTTTTAAACTTGGTTGACTTTTTCAAAACGGTCACCAAGGCCATTGATGAGGGAAAGGCAGTCCATACAGCCTACCTCGACCTGGCAAAGGCTTTTGACACAATACCCCACTCAGGTATCATTGAAAAACTCATCAGCTTAAATTTAAACCCATACATCACAAGATGGGTTGCAAACTGGCTAAGTGACAGAACCCACAGGGTCAGAGTTGCTGGCACCATGTCAGACTCAAAGCCTGTCACAAGTGGTGTCCCACAGGGCTCAGTCCTGGGCCCACTCTTGTTCGGCATCTACTTTTCTGAAGTACAAGCAAACACAGGAGGGTTATGGCTGACAAAGTTTGCAGATGACTGCAAACTGGGCGCCATAGTCGAGAACATATCTGACACAGATATCCTTCAGAAGGGTCTCACAGAAATGGATAACTGGTGCCAGAGCCATGGCCTAAAGTTAAACGCCAAGAAATGCATAGTCATACCCTTCAGGAAAAACAAGGTTACCCCTAGCTACCATATAGGTGGCAATCCACTGAGCACAGAAGAAGTTATCAGGGATCTGGGGACCCAGGTTGACAGTAACCTTTCGTTTGACACTCACGTTGCTAAAGTAGTTAGGAAGACCTACATTGCCCACCTGATCATGAAGGGATTCACATCTAGATCAAGGGAGGTCATCATCCCCCTGTATTCATCACTCATCAGACCAATGAGTGAGTACAATGCCCCATTCGGAATGTATCTGACCCGACACCTGCAGCAGCTGGAAAGGCCCCAAACGTTCCTCACCAAAAGGATAAAGGGTCTCAAAAATATGTCTTATGCTGCCCGACTGAAAGAACTCCAGCTCTATTCAGTCACTTACCGCTTGCTCAGAGGTGACCTGTGCCTGACATACAAGGCCATGTCAAACCCAGATTTGATGAACATGCTTCACCTCAAAAAATCTAGATCCCTCAGAACTACAAGGGTGGGAGACTTAAACCTTGACACGGTTATTAATAGGACGTGCTGGAGGGACAGATTCATCACCCAGAGACTCCCTATGCTGTGAAACAAAATCCCGGTACATGTGAGGCAGAGCACCTCACTGGCCTTGATCAAGAGAAATCTTGACCAATGGATGGGAGATCGCAGATATACCCCAGGGATTACCTCAGTGTCACTGCTTGACAGAGGCACAGCAAAATAATGGGCATAGTTTCCTTCAAACTAAAGGGGTGGCGAAAGCCACAAAACTCTTGGCTAGGCTTATAAATGCCCTTGGGCAGATAGCCTAGTATGAACCTATGAACCTATGAACCTATGATTATGTAGAAATGCAAGGCCCACAAACCTGTATATGTTACGTACACCCACCGACATCCCCCACACTAGAAACTAAAGCAATACAGACTGTAATATCAGCACAAACATCCAGTCAGTCAATTACATCTGCAGAACCCTCAACATACCGTGTGAGAGACACAATTAAAGGTGTCATGCAAAATTGCAGGCATTGTATAATGGAACAAACAGCCATGTTACAGGTTTTGTTTGCAATACTCCATTATCAGACGTTGGGATGACAGGTACACCCACATGTTGAACCAAATACTCTACCTGTCACACACAATCCACGGGGGACATGAATCCAAACTATACTTGTCTCCATGCATAGCAGTTGCAGTTACACATAACAAAACACAATACAGACCATCTCCCCGAAGGTAGGGCAAATAGGCAACGCCCAAGTGGAGAATCCAATTATACCCCACTGTCGCCGCGTAATTGGTGAATGGAGTAGCTGCACACCTGATATGCAAGTAATTAGTCACTCAGGAACACCAATTGGCGGGATGAATCCACATGTTACAGGTATCGACGTATATAAGGATGACTTGCCGGACATTCAAACCGTATGCTCATACCGAATACCAGTTGAAACACTGTGAGAGAGATAGAAACGAAATGCCGTAACGACAACAAGGTATGTAGAACACCCGATGTGTAAGGTTATGTATAGCATGATCTGTATTAATTAGTTTTACTGTATGTATAGCCTGGTTTGCATTAATTAAACGTGTCCGCAATGCATAAAGTGGGGAAAGGTATTTATGTAGTGATGTCTTGCTGAGCGTACTAACGCTTGTAGAAACTGTGCGTCCAGCAGTGGGACACAAGGTACACAGCACAGACACCACAAGGGATGCTACATGAGGGCGTTAAACAGAACAATTGCATACAACCCGCCATCAGTGGTAGGGTATGTCCAACAAGGACGTGTCATAGCAGAGGATAGTATATGTTGATATACTGTCACAGCACGCATGTGTATGGGCATATAACGTTAATGACATATGTAAGGTGGTCCCGCTGTGCAAGTATGCTTTGCATTATGGGATACTATGTGAAATATGTGCAATGTATAGTATTATAGGTAGATATGACAGATATTCTACACAGCATAACAGGCATATCATGCATACCACAGGTATCGTCTATTGGTATGTACAATAACAGGATACATATGGCCTGTAGGTATGGGACATAGTAATAGCATGATAGCTAATCTAAATGGAAGGGCTACCAAGTAACCATGCACAAAGGACATGTAATAGCTTCACAGGTACATAGTGGGGTACTATGCAGTCCGGCAAGTCCATGTGTAAGCACAACTACAGTGTTCACACTAGTGGCACCTCTCTAGGGTAGTGTCCTGTGAACAGCAGAGCCAGGTGTCACCTGCACCTCTGCACAGTACAGCCACTGCAGTGATCCCAGGCCTACATGTGTCTCCCAACCACCAAGGGAGGTATCACATGAACAGTGTTACTGAGTGTCCCTGCGTGATGTACATAGGACTTATGTTCCAAAGCATGGTGAGTGTCCGGTTTGGGAATGTAACCCACAAGCACATCCCACTCATTGTGTCGTATGTGCATATATCCATGAGCATGTTGCTCACAGTGGCCTCTGCTTATGTCGCGTATGAGGAGTATATCCATCAATAATGTTGTGGACATGGGCCCTGTCTGATCAGCAGAGGTCACCCTTGAGTATGTAGTATGCAAATGTGTACAGATGTGGTGCCCGTAGTGCAGCCACATATTTAAACTGTCGGAGCTCAGTAAATGTCATGGCGTGTTAATGTTGTGGCATGTAAAGCTGTAGCTGTTGTGTAAGGTACACCCTAAATGGGGTGGTGTACCCTTGAATGTGTGTAGATGTTTTGAGTTCAGAGGTACAATGGGTGTCTATGTACCAGCTACACACCCAGTACAGATAGGTGTGGCCACATAGAAGGATATCCACACCACAGTGGCAATACGGTAACCACAGGAGTGGGTGCGACATATGTGTGTACTGCAAACATGTACAATGTGATATGTATGTAGAGGACTACCATCCATGTGATAGTCAGTGGGTGAATGGTGTAATGCAAAGGTGATGTGCATGCACCTTGTGTCATGCAGCTTGATGCCACGATAGTCATATTATGTATCTGTCACAGCGACACCCGTATGGTTGGAGTCAGTATCAGCTGGTGGAGCAATCATGGCGCTTGGTATGCAGGGGTTTGAAAGCTAGGCAGGGAAAGTCCCCGGTGCTAGCCTGTTCCACAGGGAAGCATATACTGAACATGAGGGGCCCTATGACTGAGGACCGTGGTATGCCAAATGTACCTGACATGTAGTAGGTACTATGGTATGCTGGCCTCGCTGTGTGTCCTGTCCATGAGCCACATAGCATAACATCCTGAGACACAGGGTACGATGTGCAGGTGGATGTGTATTTTGTCAATACCAGAATGGGGAATGGTGCTGAAAGGCAATGAGAGGACAATGTAGGATGTGTGGACTCCCGTACCATGAGCAACTGCCCTGGTAACTGTATGAAAGGAGTCCACCATGTGTAGGGGCCATGCTCTGTCCCTAACAAGCCCAACTTGGGTGGCAGCAAAGGACGGGAGCCCAACAATGTCTCTGTGAATGACATCCTTGATGATGTGCCCCATAGCCATGCAGAACAGTCCAGTCAGGTGTGTAGGACTATAGTCCCACTCGTGCAATGTGGTGCCACCTGTGTGTAGTGTGATAAATGCTGCTGTGTGCCATTCAGGGGCTACAATGTCTGAAACAAGGCTATTACTGAATATGGTGGCCTAGTGGGGAGACATGTAATTCAGAGGTTGGTGGACATCACAGCCTGGGACGTTGGAAGGTGACATGGGGCCAGAGTCCCAGGACATATAGAGTGTAGGTCAGTACTGTGTAGGTGTGACCACAGGGACACCACAATGTTCATATATGGATTGCGGCCCTGTAGTGAGTGAGAGCGTGTAATGTCAGCATTGAATCCATCCTCCAGCATGTTGCCAACAACACCTGGGTCTGCAATGTTCCTGAGTGACTGTTGTATGTGACAGCAGATGTGGGTGTTGCCATCGACTACTGACATACCACCATAATGCCTGGTGGTACACCCCGGAATGTGTGGCAGTCATGTTTACATAGCTAGTCTTGGAGTATGTGATGAGGGACCCTGTGGCCCCACCATGGCTGACCAGTGAGCCACCCCACACATGGGAATGTACACCACTGTGCAACAGCCTACACCTGTTGTTGTTCATCATATGTCCATGGAACATGACCACCAGAGTGGCATCTGTTATCTGGTGTGTATCATCATGGCTCTGTGTGGAATAGCATGATCCATGCAGTTGTGTACATGCTAATGAAGTGCACTGGGGTATGTGTCAGCATTTGTATGTGCATTGTCCATCTGCACGGGTGTCATGATGTTAACAACCGCTTACAGCAGACGTCTGTAGTAGATGTTGTAGTACTCATGTACTGTGTATGCTGTGATGGGTGTGTTGCCGGGATGTGGCTAACAAGGTCGATTAGCATATGTTCGGAATCCACCAATGAGGGGATAAACCCAGGTGTGTAACACCAGTCACATGGTGGTAGTGTTCATGCCAAGGGTAATGGTAGGTCTTGGAGGTGGTGTGCATGGGTTGATCCAGCAGAGCGGAGGGTATGACTCATGGATGTGTCGGTACATGAGTGGCTATCCCAGTGAAGTGTGGGGTAGTGTCAGTCACACATCAGAAGTAGCTGTCTGAGGCCCACTGTCCACTATACCAACATAGAAGGTATGTTACCCGTGGGGTATGTTGTTGACTCTGTCGCTTGTTACAATGTGTATAGCGGTCCTGGACACAGTTAGTTGCACGTGGAGCACCACTGATGCATTGTGCTAAGTAACTTGCCAGGATGTGTGCAAAACATATTGGGATATGGGAACCCCTCAGCTGTGGGTGTGCCGGTCCAGGTATGTGCCTGAAAAGTATGGTCTGTCTATAACCTGTCATTGCAGGTGTGCTCTGCAGAGCCTAGAGGCAGGTCCCAGTCACTGCAGAGATGTTTGAGTGGTGCATTATAAGGTGTGCCTTGCCTGCGTGCGTCACAGAGGAAGATGCAAGCATTGTGTCACATGACCCCATGTTGTGCCTGCCAGTTACCGCCCTGCTAGTGACAGTTATAGGAAACTGTGCAAGACAGGCAGTATAGAAGCAACAAGAGCATTACATGTGAGCTGTACTCCCAGGGCTGACAGGTGCAAGTCATCTGTGCCACAGCATTGTGTTTGACCAAGACAGTCATAGCGGACAGATACCAGATGCCTGTGGAATGACAAAAGGAGCATAAGCAACTGTTGAAGTGACACAATCGGTCATTGTACAGTGGTATCGTGTCCGGATGAATGCAAAATGCTCCCCAGGGCTTGGCCCACACCCTCAGGGCTATAAGACTAGTGAGCTATTGCATGTCCCTGTACACGTAGTCTGTGAAGTGGCATCACAGGGCAGTCACAATAACATGGAGAATGACAGTCATATCGTACCTGGTGAGGTGTGGCATGGGTGCATAGGTTATGTTGCAGAAGCAGTTACCCGACAGCAAGATGTAAGCGACTAACGCCTTGTGTAGCCTGCTGTGTGGAACTGCAGTGTGACTCCCTACAGAGTCAGCTATGACTGGTGTGTTGTGAATGTTATAACTCACTATTGGCTGTATGTGATGGGCACACATGAGTCTTTGGGCTATAAGCTGGTGATGTTGTCTTCCATGATGGGGGCTACCTCTGGTGCCTACAGTGAGTATGGAGACGTACTGCACAAGTTGTCCTCATAGGTGTAGCCAGTGGTGTAGATCATGTGAGACTATGTGATGGGTGGGGTGTGTTGCGAATGTTACACATCCCCAAATGACTGTCAGGTGCAGTCAGAGTTGGTGACAGCATTACCCCCAGCCATAGCTGTCAACCTCCTGTCCCCAAACTGAGGAACATTAGCCCTCATACTGTGTGACAAATGGGCAAAACGTGGAACACTTAAAACTGGCTTACTAACAGCTTCAACTAGGAAGGGCATATGATGGCTAAAATAGGCTGGTCTTACGTATAAAAAAGATATTCTAATGAATTAATATGATTCCCATCTATTTAGCCATGGCTAGCAGGTAAACAATTTACAACAATGAATGTGTGACAGACCCTTCCAATGTGGAACCTTGAGGAACATGCACCTTTTAGAACCCCAAATGAGGTACGTTCATCGTAATGAGGTACACCTGAGAGCTATGCCCACAGCACGGCTGCAGAAGTGCATCCCCCACAGGCTGTAGTGCCATATGTTGGGAGGTGAGCATTGAATGTGTACATGAGACAATTGCTCTATTGCCACATGTACGACATATCCCTCATATAGACAGGCAGTAGCACTGGTACGTGACAGTTGGACATGCCTGTATATAAAACCATGTCCCACAGGATATGTGCGTTATGTGTGTACAACAGCTGTCGTACCTTAAGCAAGCTGGGAAGTGTAGGACAGCCAGTGTACTTGTGGGAAATGGTGTGGAATGGGTGCTATAGTAATCAGTAGCTCATGACATGCTCACAAGTTCTGAACAAGTGCCTAGCATGACCATACAATAAAGATAGGGTGTTGGATAATATCAACCCACAAGTGGTGATGACAGTCATTTAGGGTGGCACCGCACTATAACCCTGCTGAGTATGGTGTGCATGTCCATGAACCATTAGCACTGTGGATGTTAGCAGTACAGATGTACAAGACAGCACAGATATTTCATTACAAATACCTTTGCATGTCACAGGAGTGTTCCACCAGTGGCCTGTTGACAGACTCACAACTACAAAAGGTGCAAGAGTGACATGTGCACAGCACACTAGTGCCAGCTACAGAAGAACAGGGTTAATGTGTTATACCCCACCCTCATTGTAGCCCATACCACACAGACAAATGTTAGGCATCTGTGTATGTAAGGCTGTGAATGGCCATGACCTATCAGTATAGCTGTGTCAGTGTTGTGAACAACATACAGAATGGGCTGTGTGGGTGAGGTGTGTGACATATGTGCACAGTCTGATGGATGATACCAGCAGTGTCACCACTAGGTGAACATCCCTGTACCCATAAAGTACTACCTAGGCTGTGGTCAACATTATGGACACTGTGTAAGGGATGGTGCTGTGCAGTGCACCCCACAACATGGTGATGTCTCCAGGCCCCTTAGGTAGTCATATGAGGTACCCATGTCATGTCAGGGTGCCATCCATGAGCACGGAGATCACTGAACAGGCATATATAGCACTGTGGTGACCAATATTGGATCACATACCACCTGTAAGGGGTAATGGCTATTCATGGATGTGCGATACCAGCCTTCACAATCCTCACCTCCACTATGCAGCATGCTGTCTCCCTTGCAGAAGGACATTTGCTACACCATGATGATGGACATGCTACATGTCCATATCCTGATCTATAAGACATATGTCATGGACAGCCACCGTCCTAATACTAGGATCGCCACAGGCTGGACAAATCCCTGTGCCATATATGTGACATACTCCCGCCATACCATGCAACCCTGTCCATCAAAGCTGCACATGTCATCCCAGTCATACATGGTGTGATGGCTGCATGGTAGATGTACTATCAACTGACTGGATCAGTAATGTGGCACTGATGCACCTTGCGGTGGCACAATGGCTGTCTGTTACAGCTTGGAAACCATGCCCGCACATGCTATGGTTGATAACCATCCCTGCAAATGTCGTCTGACTAGCCATTGTCCCATGTCTATCACAAGTGCAGTACAGGTGATCCATGGCAGGATGTTGAACAGTTGCACTGTGCTGTGTAGATGTATATGGCAAAACACATGCATGTACAGGTGTCCATGCGTATGTGTGCATTGCCACTGCTCAAGTCCATTACGGCTGTGTCTGTATTGATATGTGACATATACACAGCATCCAGGTCAACAGTAGTACCGTGGACACATCCAGGCATGTGCAGATAGGTAAGAACTCAAGTGCAGGCAAATAGACATGCCCACAGCAAGACAGCATTTACATGGAGTATGAACACTGTAATGAGGTGACACACATATATGGTGATGATATCCAATGCATAATGGGTGTGACATGTGACACAAACACGTCAGTCTTGTCAGTGTCATGATGCTTTGCAAAGATAACTGTGCAGATGTTGTAGATGTCATAGAAATGTATGTGCAGCAGTATCTCTGTACATCTCTGAAACTGTGACCTGTCACCATCATTATGTCTTACAGATAATGCCCCGTACACGCCTCCCAGCATACACCCGCCAGGAGGATGATGTCCTCATCCCACAACTCCATGACAACTATGACTTGTTGTTCAGCCATGTGCCACAGCATGCCCAGCAGCAGGATGACCTGTGGCAGGATCTACGCAGGAGGGTGCACGATGTGGGTGGACATAACCGCACCTACCAGCAGGTGCGCAGACACTGCACGGACTTGATACGACATGCAAAACAGCGTGCCACTGCAATTGCCAGTGAACAAGGTGGAACAGGTGGTGGGCCACCAACCCAGCCCCCACTCACACACACCAAGGAGCTACTGGCCAGTCTGGGGACACCCAGGGAACAGCATCCAGAAACACTAGCTGCCATCGTGGAGGTGGGTGTCTCCCAACCAATGAGCCTGGAGTTGCCTGGTAAGTCAGTACTGCACATATGGCTATTATATCCCATGTAGTTGCATGTGTCACTGTACATTATGTAAAGTAACAACATATGCAAGGTATGTGGACACACATGCTGCATACTACAGTATGCTACGTTGTGTATGCACACATGTGCATACTATATGCTATTACACAGGTGAATGTGTTCACATGCACAGTGCAACCTGTGGCTGTCATACAGTCATGGATAATGTTCATACTGATGTGTCACCCTTATACAGGTACCTCTGGCGTGCCGCACAGACATGAGTCTGTTGCAGGTGAGACCATCATCAGTATCAGGCATGTTACAGTGTAGATCTATTTGCCATGTGGCCAGTTAACACTTGCACACCTGATGTTTGTTCCAGTCACGATATGCAGGTCGCACCACCCTTCATTCACACATGCCACCCATGTGCAATATATACAAACGTAATGATACACTGACTTGAAACCACAGTACTTGTCATTGCGACATGTGTGGTCAGCTGTGCATACAACGGTGGAAGTTTTCTACAATGGAGGCATATGTAATATGCATTGGAACAACATGTGTGGTATGCACACAGTACCACACAGTGAGCTGTGATATGGGCAGCCCACAGTGTCACCATTGTGTCATATGCCCCTGCATTGGGTGCACACATTGTGATGTGCCACCTGATATGTCCTAGACATGTAGTGTTCTGTCTGCAATATTGTCACACTATCGCATGACCTATACCCCACATACCAAACATACAACCCATTGTCTGCATAGCCCTGTGGATTGTGACATATCTGACATCTATGGGTGTATGCCATATGGGACAACACAGACATGTTGAAAAGATGCCCATCACACACAATTGGCCAACACATGTGCACACATGGCCATGGGGGATGGCCAGAGACATGTAGTCACACAGTACTTGGGATGTGTATACACCCTGTTGCACATTGTCCACACATGGTCCAATTATAGCCTTAGTTGACCGATTATACAGTTGATGTGGTACACTGGACAACCTAAAAGCCTGTGCACAGCTACTGGAGGTGTCACTGAAGTCTACCATATATGATCTGTTGAACATCATGACTGTGTTGCAGTTATGGCTATGCAATGTGTACATATTATGCATTCTACAGCAACATAGATGCCTCATGTTGCCATGCAATGGCACAGTGTCTGTACTTCACACTTTATAGCAATGTAGACAGCTCACACTACCCTCCCATGCTCATGCACATTTGCTAAACATGCATTCTATCTGTAGGGCATATACGCAACACTGCAATGTGAAGCCCATTATGATGCTGTACATGTGTCAGGGCACCATTGTGTCAAACATATATGCATGTTAATGCACATGTCAGCAGATTACATGTCAAGGTCACGTCAGCCATGTGTACTGTTATCCTGTTCTGGGCCAAATGGTGTATCACAGGGATGCATGCATACTACCATGATTGTGTGAACTGCATGGCTACTGATATGACACCTGCTTACTGTAGTGTGCACCCCAGGGAGGTATGCTTACTAAAACTATTAATGTCTGAGCTGCATGCCCTCTGCTGTATCGCAGGCATGCTGCATGCCATCTGACAAATCACATGCATGGTGTGTCTGTATGTGTCTGTGTTTGTGTGTGTGTGTCTGTGTTTGTGTGTGTCTGTGTTTGTGTGTGTCTGTGTGTGTGTGTGTGTGTGTGTGTGTGTCTGTGTGTGTGTGTCTGTGTGTGTGTGTGCTTGTGTCTGTGTCTGTTTGTGTGTGTGTGTCTGTGTTTGTGTGTGTGTCTGTGCGTGTGTGTGTGTGTGTGTGTGTGTGTGTGTGTGTGTGTGTGTGTGTGCGTGTGTGTGTGTGTGTGTCTGTCTGTGTCTATTGTACTTTACAATATTTCTTTGCATTCACAGGTGATGTAGCTGCGTTACCCTCCTGCAGTCCTTCTCATGTTAGCATCCCCACAGATACTAGCGGTGATGAACATATGCATGAGGTACAAGCAGGGTTATCAGGGGCTGAATCTGTGCCAATGGTTACCTTTCCAGCAATGTCCCCCTCTTCCCCGCACACAGTTCTGCTGCCAACACATACCGCATCACCAGTGGCCATAGAGGAAGGACAGTCAGCATCTGTTAGCGTGGAACAGGAATGTGCGGTGGCTACAGAAGGTGTGTCTACACACCATGGTGTCAGTGTAATGACTGCAGATGTGCCACACAGGCATGTAGCCGGTGCTGCTCGTAGGAGGCCCTCTGGCAGACATGCACCTGCAGGAGAGAGCACAGCAGCTGGTATCACCAGACGCATGTTCCAGACTGTAATGGCGGCACAGGCACATGCTGAATGGCAGAACAGAGAAGGGCAGAGGCTGCAGAGTGCTGCTATCCATACCCTAAAAGACAACATCCAGGCATTGGCAAATGCTCAACAGCAGATTGCTAATGTTCCGGATAGGCGATTAGGTGAAATGGTCGGAATCCTTGACCGAGGCATGGCAATCCGCGAGCGGGAGCTGTCTGTGCTGGAACACCTGGTAGGAGTGAGGCGTAGGCCACGTGGACGTAGGCCAGCAACACCACCTAGTGTAGGTCAGCGTGAGCGTGCCACCTCACATGCCCACTCCCATAGTGCCGGTAGCAGTAGCAGTGAAGCTGGTGCTGCGCTGTCTACACCAGGACACAGCAGGCTACGTGGACGTGGCCCTGGATGTTCTCAGTGGGGACACGGTTCCAGCGGACATGTGTCGTCAGACAGTAGCCACTCTGTACCTCCAGCTGGTAGTGCCCGTGCAACCCCAGGCAGGCACAGGTCACGCGGCCGCAGACGGACACAGTGAGCTGTACAACCTGCTCTGTACAATCTGCGGCTGTCAATTATACCCTGTGTAGGCCTCACAAATGGCAGAACTGTGTACACATATACACGCACACAGCAAACACAACTGTAGGGCTCCACAACATCCACATGCATTCTGCACAGACATGTCCAGTCAACTCACTGGCCCTTACACACACACATGATGTTATCCATTGGTGCAGCCTATGCCCCTGGCAAACATATCACCCAGTGCATATGATGAAGCCTGTGCTGCATCCCTGTCATCCACACCATCGGTGCAGGGTTATGCACAAATATTCTGATGCACAGGGTGAACAGCATAGTGAGAGGTGTATGTAATATTACCTGTGTATGCATAGTGAGGGATGTGTATGTTGCAGTGGTTGTGTGTGAATACTGAGAGATGTGTATATGACATAGGTTGTGTACTGTCGACATGCACCAGTCATACCATGTAGTGCAGGTGCAGCATGCATTGTGATGTGTTCACGGTATGTGTCTCGGTTACATCTGTAACACCATGTTGGTTGTGATACCCTGGTTCCCTCCTATGGTGTACTTGCATGTGCCTACAGGTAGCAGTGTTTGCAGTCTCCAACGTGTAACTGTGGATTACTCACAAGGCACGTCTGGCAATATCAGCATGCTACATGTACCCTCAACCTGACTGTTGGACACACCAACATGACACAGATGTCCGCACATATACTGAACCTGACGCATGTGGTCGGTGCCACAGGCTACACTGGACAGAGACGTGACATACATAGCAGGACACATTACAGGTATGGTGACATGGGTGGAGGGGTTGTACACAGCGTCCTGGCCAATGATGATGTGAGGTGTCACTTGGTAGCTGGAGGCCACACTGTGCAGCAGTAGCACCCTGTAACAGTACGGGAACATGGCCGCATTCACGGGGTGTACACCACTATAACGCACACCCCATAGTGTGCAGGTGGGGACCCTTGCCTATGTGGTCATCACCCTCACAGTACTATGCACCCACACGATGTGTCACAGAGAAGGGACATGCACAGGTAGCCAGTATGGCTGGGACCTATGGCATCACTATTACGGGTTAGTCACCATGTGGGGTTAGTGATCATTTCCCACTGTATATTAGCATACACCCTCACACCAAGCGCCAGACATACATACAGACACACACACACTGTGGTGACCACACATGTGTATATGGACAGCTGACGTGTGCGATGCACCACACCGGCCGACGTCATGCTTCCCACACTGACGTATGTACAGATCTCTACAATGGTGTACATAGATGTGTAGCAACTGGAACATATTGCCGGTGATATGTGGCATCCCTGGTCACACATTCGGAAACACATGGCAGTGCTGGGAATGGTACACCTGCCATATGATGACACGTTTGATAGACATGCAGCGGTATTGATTGCATTATGTGTACCAACGCTATATCTGGCAAATGTTTTGCTATATGCACATGGGAGGTTGTAGGTGTTACAGGTGCCATGTGACATATAGTTGTTAACACCTGACCGCTGTGTATGCATTATGTCAGCACCATCACGTAACAGCGACATAGCGTACTGTTTGCACATGGCATGATAGGATGGTGTGTGACACAACTGTGAGCCACTCTCTGCACGCATACATCTAGACAGGTGGTTCACCATGTTATGTACACACATCCCTCCATACGTGCTGTTTGTATGTCACCGTATACAGGTGTCAATGATGGGTCTGCATTGCGTCTGCATGTCATAGGTAGGTACAACTATGTTACGGACATCGGCCACTGCACATGCATGGTTGCTGCATGCACAGTACAGATGTCACATGTGTCTCCTGTTGCCATGTTTGTATGCATTGCTATTGTTGGACATGTGTGTTGACATACATAACACATGGACTGCGGTATGATATCACGGGTGTCACAGGCGACCAGTACAAAGGTATGTGTCCCAGTCAACACTGCTACCCCCTGTAGTGTGAGCATTCAACAGACATGGGCCCACCTTCCATTCGCGTGTGTAGCATTGATTAGGCCAGTGTTATGCATGAGGTACATCAAAGGCTATGTATGTATGTGTTGTGTGTGCAGTCCATGCACACATCCACACAATCACATGTATGACATATCCAGATGTGTGTTCATTGGTGTACAGCAACAGTCAGGTGTCACAGCTGTGTAAGGGCCGTGGTATGTCTTGAGTCGACCTGTTCATGTATACTGGTATCATTGCAATGCATAACACCTGTTGAATCCCTGTTGGTACATGTGTACTCTGCACAGCTGGTGTACACATCTGTACAGCCCAGTGGTTATGTGTCACATGGTGTTGTGGGACCGTAAGGCTGTGTAGTGCTGCACCAACGACATGGTGCTGACTTGACAGCTACAGTGTACACTGCAGTGTGTACGTGTGTGACCTGCACCTGTGACAGCTGTGATGGCAGCTGTGTGTGTACAGGTCACTGCATGTGTGACCGCCCTGTGTGTGAGGACAGTTATACCTTACTGTGCCCTTCTGTACTGTGCCCTTCTGTGTGTACACTCGATCTACATGCAAGACCGACCTTTGCAACAGCTAAGTGTGTGAGCATGCCCAGTATGCTGTTGTGTAGATGGACACACAGTACATTCCACACTGTGCCCTTCCGTGATTAGACTCCGTGTGCATGCAAGATGGCCCTTTGCAACTGCTAAGTGTGTGAGCATGCCCAGTACACCATTGTGTAGATGGACACACAGTACATTCCACACTGCGCCCTTCCGTGATTAGACTCCGTGTGCATGCAAGAAGGCCCTTTGCAACTGCTAAGTGTGTGAGCATGCCCAGTACGCCATTGTGTAGATGGACACACAGTACATTCCACACTGTGCCCTTCCGTGATTAGACTCCGTGTGCATGCAAGATGGCCCTTTGCAACTGCTAAGTGTGTGAGCATGCCCAGTACGCCGTTGTGTAGATGGACACACAGTACATTCCACACTGCGCCCTTCTGTGATTAGACTCCGTGTGCATGCAAGTTGGCACTTTGCAACTGCTAAGTGTGTGAGAATGCCCAGTATGTTGTTGTGTAGATGGACACACAGTACATTCCACACTGTGCCCTTCCGTGATTAGACTCCGTGTGCATGCAAGATGGCCCTTTGCAACTAAGTGTGTGAGCATGCCCAGTACGCCATTGTGTAGATGGACACACAGTACATTCCAAACAGACGTGTGATAATAAGCGTGTGGGCATGGCCATTGACATCCTGTATAGCCATGGTGGTCATCCAGGCAACAGATGTCCATTTTCAATGTCACGATGGATGCCTACATTGAACACACTGGTTGCTCTCTCGAAGGGTGTACTGTCTGTGGCGCATCCCATATCTATTTAGTGTTGTAGTGCTCCGTAGATTTTTAGTTGGCCTGATGACAGCACTGCCGTGTTTGTGTACATCTACCTTGGGACAGTAATATGCTTTCAGACTGCTCACTCTCTAAACATTCCCTATCGGCATTTTTGCCTTTGCGGATGATGTCACCCACCTAGAAGTATGCCTCTGGGAGTGCTGTGTTCAGTAATCATGGTAGCGTGTTCTGTAAATGCGTAATGCTGTAGTGTGTTAAAATAGTTAGGTGTATGTTCAACTCCCGGCCCTTCCAAGTGTGTGTGTGTGTGTGTGTGTGTGTTTCCAGCTGCCTGGGGACACAGTAATGCTTTTATATGCCTCACAACACATACATTCCCTATCGGCGTCTTTGCCTTTGCGGATGATGTCACCCACCTAGAAGTATGCCTCTGGGAGTGCTGTGTTCAGTAATCTCGGTAGCGCATTCTGTAAATGCGTAATGCTGTACTGTGTTAAGGTAGTTAGGTGTATGTTCAACTCCCGGCCCTTCCAAGTGTGTGTGTGTGTGTGTGTGTGTGTGTGTTTCCAGCTGCCTGGGGACACAGTAATGCTTTTATATGCCTCACAACACATACATTCCCTATCGGCGTCTTTGCCTTTGCGGATGATGTCACTCAACTAGAAGTATGCCTCTGGGAGTGCTGTGTTCAGTAATCTCGGTAGCGTGTTCTGTAAATGCATAATGCTGTAGTGTGTTAAGGTCGTTAGATGTGTGTTCAACGCCCAGCCCTGCCAAGTGTGTGTGTGTGTTTCCAGATGCCTGGGGACATAGTAATGCTTTTAGATGCCTCACAACACATACATTCCCTATCGGCATCTTTGCCTTTGCAGATGATGTCACCCACCTAGAAGTATGCCTCTGGGAGTGCTGTGTTGAGTAATCTCAGTAGCGCATTCTGTAAATGTGTAATGCTGTAGTGTGTTAAAGTAGTTAGGTGTATGTTCAACTCCCGGCCCTTCCAAGTGTGTGTGTGTGTGTGTGTGTGTGTGTGTTTCCAGCTGCCTGGGGACACAGTAATGCTTTTATATGCCTCACAACACATACATTCCCTATCAGCGTCTTTGCCTTTGCAGATGATGTCACCCATCTAGAAGTATGCCTCTGGGAATGCTGTGTTCAGTAATCTCGGTAGCGCGTTCTGTAAATGTGTAATGCTGTAGTGTGTTAAGGTAGTTAGGTGTATGTTCAACTCCCGGCCCTTCCAAGTGTGTGTGTGTGTGTGTGTGTGTGTGTGTGTGTGTGTGTGTTTCTAGCTGCCTGGGGACACAGTAATGCTTTTATATGCCTCACAACACATACATTCCCTATCGGAGTCTTTGCCTTTGCAGATGATGTCACCCAACTAGAAGTATGCCTCTGGGAGTGCTGTGTTCAGTAATCTCAGTAGCGTGTTCTGTAAATGCATAATGCTGTAGTGTGTTAAGGTCGTTAGATGTGTGTTCAACTCCCGGCCCTGCCAAGTGTGTGTGTGTGTGTGTGTGTGTGTGTGTTTCCAGATGCCTGGGGACACAGTAATGCTTTTAGATGCCTCACAACACATACATTCCCTATCGGCATCTTTGCCTTTGCAGATGATGTCACCCACCTAGAAGTATGCCTCTGGGAGTGCTGTGTTCAGTAATCTTGGTAGCGCGTTCTGTAAATGCGTAATGCTGTAGTGTGTTAAAGTAGTTGGTGTATGTTCAACTCCCGGCCCTTCCAAGTGTGTGTGTGTGTGTGTGTGTTTCCAGCTGCCTGGGGACACAGTAATGCTTTTATATGCCTCACAACACATACATTCCCTATCAGCGTCTTTGCCTTTGTGGATGATGTCACCCAACTAGAAGTATGCCTCTGGGAGTGCTGTGTTCAGTAATCTTGGTAGCGCATTCTGTAAATGCGTAATGCTGTAGTGTGTTAAGGTAGTTAGGTGTGTGTTCAACTCCCGGCCCTGCCAAGTGTGTGTGTGTGTGTGTGTTTCCAGCTGCCTGGGGACACAGTAATGCTTTTATATGCCACACAACACATACATTCCCTATCGGCATCTTTGCCTTTGCGGATGATGTCACCCACCTAGAAGTATGCCTCTGGGAGTGCTGTGTTCAGTAATCTCGGTAGTGCATTCTGTAAATGCGTAATGTTGTCGTGTGTTAAGGTAGTTAGGTGTATGTTCAACTCCCGACCCTGCCAAGTGTGTGTGTCTATATATATATATATATATATATATATCTTTGTAATATGTATGTGGATATTAGCACTATTGAATGTGCTGCATTGTCTGTACATGTTCACCTTGGATGTATCTAAATCTGCTATGACTCTGTGATAGTGCACATACTGTGTGCTGTAGTGATTCTGGGTTATAGTTGTGTAGTGACCAGTTATTTTGTTGCTGGGTATTACCAGGGACATTGAAAACAATGATAGTACAGCACCTTTAAACGGTCCTGTGCACATCTCAGCAGCAGTCAGCAGTGGTTATTACTTTGGAGGATGAGTATGGCTCATATACCTATGTATTAAATGACAATACTATGCAAATCAGGTTAACATTACTGACACCCGTTTATCCACAGGTTGTGATACAGATCCCATGTATGTATGTGTATACATTGCCAGATGCTACTATCTGTCATAGTTTTGCATTATGGTAGTAGACGCAACCTCAACAGTCTGAATAACCAATTGTTATATGATATCTTCACAACTGACCCACACATGTAGGACACACAGTAGCATGTGGATCCTACATGTACTATACTATACCAGTTCGCACTGGTATTGACCACCACACATTGCTGGGACCATTACTGTTTGACATATAGCCATGTTAGTTACAAGCAAAGACAATAGGGATATTCCTGTCCTCATCTGGGAATTCATACTGTGGCCTAGAATGCATTCTGCACATGACACAGTTAGTCTACACAAGGGTATCATACAGACAGATACGTGTTATCCAACCCATGCTGTACACTATAAGGCTAAACAGAGTCAGTTATCCACATTTACTACACATACTTTACCAACAGCAACACATAGGTATTACACCCCAATATGTATAATGGGTAACAATGTGTACATATAGATATGTGCTATGTCATTTGTCATTTGATATTTGCATTTACAATGGTATTTTGAAGTACATCACTGTATCACATATGCAATGAGAGTTCTGCATGCATATCCTCCAAGGTGGTTGTACAACTATGATGAATGTCCATTATTGACATACTTTGCTGTGTTTGAACTGTTCTGCAGTAATACACATACATGAACAGTCACTCACACTATGTATATAAACTGTCATGTGTGTGTGTGTGTGTGTGTGTGTGTGTGTGTGTGTGTGTGTGTGTGTGTGTGTGTGTGTGTGTGTGTGTGTGTGACACAGATGACCTAGGCCACAGACAATTCTGGTACATGTAGTTGACAAGTGCTTTAATGCTCCACCAGATGTGTCCAGGCACCAGAACTGTGACTTGAGCAACACAAACACATGCTAGAGTAAAGTTTCTGTATGTGCGTGTGCCTCATTATGGCATTCCTGTTCATGTGTGTGTGCATTTCTGATGTGTGTCATCAGCCACAGTTGAACTGCACATCTGGCATCCCCCACTAGGTGACCATGAGGGTTGTCCCCATTGCCAAATGTTTTGTACAGCTGCGTCAGATGCCACATATCGGAAGCATTGCAGCTTCCAGGGCATCCAGCACACACATTCATTATTATGGGCTGGCCATCACACACAAACTGCCACTTCATGGAGGGGAAACCCTTGTGGATGATGTAGGCACTACCACACTCACTGGCTGGTGCTTTGATGCATATGTGCGTGCAGTGTATTGCACACAGTACTTAGGGTATTTCACTATTGTGTGGAAAAGACACATATTGCTGCCCAATACCTTACGGGAATTGGGGATATATACATCATCACTGACATGTGCTGACATGGCATTCATGAACTGGTTCAGTACCCTGGATGCTGATGTTTGTAAAATCCACATCATATCACCAGTTGATCTCTGGAAGGTACCTGTTGCTGGTATCCTTAGGGCAACACATACCATGGTTTCCACTGGGATAGGTTTCCCTCTGTTGGTTCTGTGTGTGAGACATGGCCTGCACAGATTCACAATCTTCTGCAGGAGGTCTCTGTCCACTCTATAGCGCTCTACTATCTCCAGCTCATGTAGCCCCTGGTAGGTGACCCTGTGCCTGCACACCCCTCTCCGTCTACTCACTGTGTGATGCTGAGCAGCATTCACATTGGCACAACCCTCCACATGTTGCATATGTTGACGTATAATAGCAATGGCAACCCCTAACATTATGTTGTCTCAGTTAAGCTTTTACAGTTTGCACTTCTCTTAGTATACTACAGTGTTGCAGTGTGTCTGAGAAAAACATGGTGGACTGCTGTTTGCAGAGTTGTACGTGCTGTACTGTGCTGTGCTGGCCTACTGTACTGGCTGTGCAATATACTCAGTCTGATTGTTTTCACCTGCTAGCTGTGGTAGTTCTCCTTGGTTAACTTACTGCTATTTGTTTACCTTCCTTTTCACTGTTTGTGTCCACAGTGAGCGGTGCCGCGCATAGGAGCACAGTGAAGTGCATATCCGCTTCCACGTGTGCACACAGGCTTATACATGCATACAAACACTTACACTGGCTTACACAACATTACACGGGCTTCAACAATCTTACAGTAGCATACTCGTTCTTCAACTCGCGCACACGGGCTGACACACATGCACACATGCTTACTCGGGCTTACAGGCTTGCACTGGTGCAAACACACTTCACCAGGTTTGCAAGGAACTTCAGTGATATCCATGGCATACACCGTCAGTTTACTGACTTTACCTAGGATAAATCATCACACGCCTCTTCAACTGATGAGTCACTGACAGCAGACATGTGACACACTGCTCCAATAAGATTACAGTGTTTTATACATACACACTCATGATGTCACCTATTTTCTATGCTGATAGCCCCCTTAACCTACTCTTACACTGTAGAGGCTTGGCCCATATGGCATGACAAATTGTGCTTCACTATCCTCAGCCTCAATTGCATAGGATTGCTTACTAATGCTTGGTTACATCTCTGAGTGTGAGCTTCCACACATAGCAACCACTACTCAGTAGCCATGTTGTCTTCAGATTGCCATTCACCTGCATGACACAATAACTTTTAACTGACATTACAATTTGTATGTATATTTTACATATTTGTCTTGTTTTGTATGCACAGCTCGTACTCGCGCCGCTGCACTACGCTTAAATACCTGAGATCGGGGGAGGACAACTAGAGTTTTATTAATTTCCAATGGGAATACATGCCACTGGCCTTATATTTGGCCATTGGCATGCTTCTTCAACTAAACCATCCTTTATTTGCAGATGACATTGCTCCGTTTAGCTACTTGCAGAATGTTACTCGGTTAACATCCATGTACATTTCTGCACATAACTCTACTCTTGCATGGACAGCTTACTGTTTCATGTATCGCATATTTTACATCATTTGCATAGCTTTCACTTACAAATGGGGTAATTTGCATATCCTAACATTGTCCGTGCAACATTCGTTTGAGGGGCTGTGTTACACTCCCCTACAGGATATTGCTGAATAGCTCAGCAGACATCTTGCCTTGCTCTACTCTTACTCTACTCGTACACCGACCAAAGCTTCGTGAATCCTGGCCTAAGCTTTGATGTGTGCTAATATGTCTATTTGTGGAGTAAGCATGGCTGTAGGCATGTTTTGACCTGCTACGTCTGTCATTTCTACAGAGCACCTCCCACTTTCATCATTTGTAGAGGTGACAGCCCTATAGGAACTATATGTACAGCTGTGACATTTGACAAGTCCAAACATACCTGCGGTCAATACTAAACTGACTACTTCAGCTCTTTTCATACCTTCAGATTTGTCTTGTAGTGGTATAGTCGATGATACTGTTTCCTATAACATGTATCTGTTTCTGATACAAGATATGTCATTTTATTACACCACTACACACAATATATGGAGAAATCACAGGCCAGATGCCATTACATTCCTTTTGTAGGACACACCCACCCAGAGTGTTGTGTTCCTCACAAAAGCCAACAGGTGCTAATCAAAACATATTCTGCTATCATCTACCTTATGTGTTCGCCGGTATCTGCGCTTTCCGTCAGTGGCAGAACTCACATGCGTGTGGGAGACTGAACACTGTATCGGGGACACTGCATAGCACCCTGAGGGACACATTTATGTTGTTTCTATTAACCTTCCACATTGACTATCGCAGGGCATTAGTATTCATCCAGATTTATCGAGGTACATGCTTTTGACTTATACATGTTTTGTCATTTGTCATCATGTCTTTCTTCACACCTGTCCACCTAATCTCACTAGTTCTGTACATTTATTTAGGTCAGGGTTACCTTCATACCTCTCAACTGTACACATTTTGGGTAAATGTCCCGAACTTAGACGTCTGATTTTGTTCCTTTTTTAATAATATTGTGCCTTTCTGGTAATTTAGTGGGAAGTCATTAGGGACTGTGGGGTTAGACAATAATGACAGACATTTGTAGTTTACAATTAATAACCCTCAAAACATTCATACTATTGACTGATCCATTATTCTATCAATATTCTGACTTTGTAAGAGGAATATTTGAGATATTCCCTATTTGTACTTATTTTAAAATGCCTTTGTCCAGATGTCTTATTCTGATTGAGAGGTATGGTTACCATCTTATTCAAATGCGCATGTAATGCATGATAATCGCTTACACAACACTAATATAACTCCCTACGTCTTCCCCCAATAGTTTACACAATATCCAGTAGATGGGTTCTTCATTTTAGGAAGTTAGAGGCGTCTGCTATACCCACATAGGAATAGTAATCACTCCCATGGGGCGGACCTCATAAATCTGTGCCAACCAACACCTAGGCAACTAGGCCCATTATTGCATACCCATGATTCCCAGACCTGACACCCCTCCACAGTAGTCATAACACATATTTAATGTGAGCGATAATAAAGTATGATGACACTTCTAAGCACTATCCACTCTCCGCATGTCAGGACATATGTCTTACATTCTCTCAACCCATGTGTTATTACACTTGCACAAGCTACTGTTGCATGTACAGCTATATTGTAGTTGCGGATGACACTTCTTTGCAGCAATCAATACAGGACAGTGCATTTATAGATTCACTATTTTTGGAGTCCTGCAAAGGACACCTATATCCATGTTTAAAGAGTAGGACTTACAGATCTGGCACACTGATACTTTCCGGGCAGTAGTTTTGAGAGCAGCAGTGTATTTACCTTAATTGCATGTCTGTTATGTGTATCCATACTAGCTATGGTGTAACCTATTTATGTACATGTGTTATATCTACGAGGACATTTGTTTATATGTTTGTTAGGTATATATCAATTAATGTTGTATGTGTTTGAGTGTATATATATATATATATATATATATATATATATATATATATAGATATACATATACATATGTCTGTACATTCTTTATTTCATATATTTACTTAGTTTAAGTCTGTGGATATATATAAATGTATATATCCATATATAGACATTACGTGTAGAAACCAGCATTCATTTGCTATGCTGTGAGCGGATTACACACGCACTGGCGCACTTGCATTTCTTTATTGTGGGTTACGCGCAGGCACACATGCATATCCTTATTGTGGGTTACATATGTTTACTAAGTTTTTGTGCTTACGTGGGCTTTATTACTTGTGAAAGTACCAGTAAAATATCTGTAATCCAGTTAATGGACATATGCGAAACACACGTTCACCTTTACATATTTAAATGTCTGTACAGCACAGACGCATTCATTACACTTTAACAATATATGTGCTGTAGTCGTAGTTGAACCGGGACTGCATTCACGTTGGCCGGATGCTGTAGCCACTATACTTTTGGTGTTCTGACTCATTTATATGCATACCCATAGTACATAGCTACATTAACATATGCCTCACCGCTTCACTTACGACACAGGCATCCATCCTCCTGCTGGGAAAAATGCGGTACTACATATTACACATTCCCTATTCCCTACTGCTCTGGACCCAAGCTGCATATTTAATCACTGCAGGGATATTCAGAACCCCAATCATATCCTGACACATACAAGTCTTTAATTGTCAGGGTGTTCATGTGGTGATCTGGGTTTAGGCTTTTCCGCCTGGTGAACGGAACTGACCTGACCGTGTTCAAATGTCAGACAAAGCACATGGACAGAGTTTGTCCATTTTAAACATTTTATCTGTGTTTACAGACACAGGTGTTTGGGCACCTGTCAGCAGCTTATAATGTTGGCAATACATAATATGGGTGGGGGTAGTTACAATACATAATCCACGGTGGTGGTGTTCCCACTCACATTATTTTACCTGTGTTTACAGACACAGGTGTTTGGGCACCTGTCAGCAGCTTATAATGTTGGCAATACATAATATGGGTGGGGGTGGTTACAATACATTATCCACGGTGAGTGGTGTTCCCATTCACATTTGACTATTTCCTGTATTCATTCATACGAGGGTTATTATTTTGGACATGAATTAACTATGAATTAACTGCGAACTTTTGAAGTTTGTGAGAGCAGTATTTACATCTGTCCCTATTTGTCCACCCATTATTTTAGGCTTTGTCCAGATTTTGTTGCTGTAATAGGTTGAGTGGTGGTGTCGGTATGTGATTGGGTTGAATATATACTGTCGATAATTCAGTGGGGAGTAGGGTTACCACCTCTTCCTCTTTGCAAGGGGAAGTCCCACTTTGGACAGTTGTGTCCTGCGACGACACCTAAGACATGGCAAGTGTCCTGTGATTTTAAGACAAAGGTATATTTCTTATTTTCTTTAATAGTTGCTTGATACAGGTATTTTGTATCTGAAACACATAACTATTATTTGGGTTATATAGTTAAAAACAAACACCGCTGAGCAAAACAATGGAGGATTGCAGTCTCATTTAAATCACAAGTAGCTCCTAAATCCAATAGCCAATGATGTAAATAATCCAAGTGCAGGCGAGGTATGTAAAAAGCAGGTTTATTAATAAAAAGAGGTGAGCGCTTTCGCATGAGCTTCTTCAAACCTATACAACTAAACTGTCTGTAAACATCAGTTTAAAAAGCCAAAATGGCGCCAAAATCCTGTCCATTATTTAAAGGTACATGGCTCATTAAAAATATCATGTAATAAAGTCATATATAAAATTCCTATACACCATCATAAAACAGTACGGCATTTCAAAACAAAGCCATTCATATTCATATCCATTATTGGAATAAATAAATCAAAAGTATGTGTGACAGATGGGGAATTTTAGTAACATAACTATCAAAACATTGACAGAGCATCTATGCATATAAAGGTTCAAAAGACCCTACTGGCCACAAAGTAAAACTCTTCATAGCCTCTTTACATCTTATCGACTATAAGCTTCTTGATTTCAGCAGAGGTCGAGGAACCCTTCCATTGAGACCTGGGGTGATATCTGCCCTAAACTTAATAATGCAATGGATTTCCCTGGTCTCTGTATAATTGTTAATGTCCCCTCTCCTGTATGTCCTTGAGATCTGTTCCAAGATCCTAAACTTAAACGATGCTCTTGACCTTTGTCATTAGTGTGTTTGGATAGTGCATTATGTGTAGTACCTCTCCTTGTGTGGTATACATGCTCACGAATCCTATCCCTCAGTGTCCTATTGGTCTTGCCTACATAGTAGGCTGGACAGACTGTGCAGCAGGCTAGGTAAACTACATCTCTGGACATACAATTGCCCCTCGTCCTGATGTAGTAAATACCCGAACCATGTGGATATCGGAAGACAGGGTCGGTTTCTATATATGGACAAACATTGCATTTGTCGCATGTGGTCATGTAGAGACCCAACAAAGCAGGTGGATCATTATGGACCCTTGGGTAGCAGAGCAAACTCTTTAAGTTCTTTTATTCCGAAACTAATCTAGGTCAGTACCTGTAAGGCTCTTAATAGTTGGGTCAACTGATAAACGTGCCAATGCTTAGAGAAAATATCTTTAAGTGTACCTACATCCCTGGTGTAAATAATGCGAAATCCAATTCCATTGTCCATATTTGAACCGCCCTCTTGGCTATCCTAGCCATCACTGCCCTCTCCAGATATTTCAACAGCACCATCTGAGAAATATGGTTTCGCTCTGTCTATCCTCAGATCTGCAATGCTCGCCATCCCTCTGGAGATATCTAAGTGGTCATAGCCACGTTCCCTCAATTTGCTGCTAAGGTCTCCTAATTCACTTGCCAGATGACTGTCTAGGGGTGTATATCTAGACATCCGCATTGATTGTCCCTTCACTATGTTCTTGTATACATAGCCAGGATGCATGCTCGAACGATGCAGCAGTGTATTCCTATAGCAGGTCTTATAAACACCGTGTTGACTATCCCACAGGGTAATTTATCAACAAAGACATCTAAAAGGAATAGTGGTCTTCACCAATCCATAGTAAACTTCAGAAAGGTGACAGACATGTTGATCTGTGTAAAAGGACTCTAATTGTATTGTAGAGCCACTCCACACAAGGAAGAGATCATCCACAAAACGCCTATAGAATGGTACTGACTCCTGAAACAAACTATTCTGAAACAAGAAGCTATGTTCCCACTCTGCCATCACAAGTTGGCGTAGCTATTGGCACAGGAAGTGCCCATAGCTACCATCCTTCTGCAGAAAAATCTTGTCATGGAAACAAAAAGATTGATTCTAAAATAATAGCCAACAACATAAGAATCAAATCAACATCATACTTCAGAGGGAGGTCGGTTCTCCTCAGATATGCACCTACCATTGCTCTACCTTCCTCATTGGGTATAACCGTAAATAAGGACTGAACGTCCATGGTGACCCATATGAGGTCTTCAATTCCAGAACAAGTGTTGATATATTGGTAGAAATCCAACAAAACTGTCTGGTATCCTTAAGAATGAACCTATTGGCATCAACCAATGGTCTGAGTTGTGCCTCAACAAAAGTGACAGGGTTCAGTTGACCACCCTCTCCCTGCAACTATGGGTCTAAGAGGTGGATGTAGTGAATCCTTATGGATCTTTGGGAGACCCTGAATGGTAGGTAATAGGGGATGAACCACATTGAAAAATTCATATAGAGAAGTATCAATAACACCATTATCAAAAAGACCAAATAATATGGAGCGTATGCTCTCAATGATGCTGTCCACCCTATCATTGGTAATAGAAACATAAAACTTGTCTTCAGCCAACATTAGTAGCATATCATTATTATACCTGTCCATGTCAAAAACTACAATCCCACCTCCTTTGTCTGCGGGTCGGATAATAATCTCCCTGTTGTTACGTAGGGAGTCCAGGGCCCTACGTTGTATAAGGCTGAGGTTATATTTCCTTCTCCTGTTGCCAGATTCTGACCCATTCAACCTATATATCTCATCTTCTACCAGTTTGCTATATGCCGCAACCAGAGGGTGTATCGGAGGGAGGAATGTACTAGGTGTCCTAAACACAGTGGTATTAGGCTTCATCTCTGTGCTGTTGAAGAAAACCTTCAGGGACAAATTCCTGACAAAAAGCTTGAAGTCTCTTAAAGTCTCTTCGTATCTACTATCTGAGGTTGGAATAAAAGTGAGACCCTTAGAGAGGACTTGTGACTCATGTTCAGTCAAAACATGACTGGACAAATTGAACACGAGTCCTAATGCTTCCCTCCCACATTTTCTTGATTGTCCGTTGGATGGACGATCCGCGAAGTTTCCTCTTGTACCTCCCCTTGGCATTCTGGAACGACTTCTCCTCGCTCAGAGGCACCCTGATGGGAAAAGGGTGTCTGCCATCCCTCTGGAGGGAGAATGGTGAAAAGTGGAATCCAAGGGGAAATGGGATCCCGTCCATCAGGATCTCTACTGATGCATAGGAGGAAACTTTCCTCCTAACGACTGGTTCAAGAGGCGGGACAGTTGGTTCAGCCCTGCTGACTAAAGATTCAGCCCTTCTTACTGAATCAGCATTGGCATCCAAGTCGGTGGTAGCTGTCGGCTCCAGCATAGAGTCCGTTCCGATGGGTACAGCGTTGGCAATGGTACCTGCACGACCAGCTTGGTCTGTGGGGATGGCTGGGCCAATGTTGCTGTTGGAGCCAGTGTGATCGTTGTCCAGGCATGAGCCAGGAAGTTCAACCGTGCCTACATCGATTGCATCTCTATTGGGAGCACGGTCCGTGTTCCCTGAGTCACTGGTATTCCCTGTGGTGATGGAGGAAGAGGTACAAGTTCCGGGGACCTGATGGAATGCACTGTTTGTATTGTTGGTATTGTTGTAATCATTGTGCCTGGGCCAAGTGAAGATGTTGCCCAGACGGAAATCCGTTGAGTCCCGCTGCAACTTGGCCCTTTTCTGATTCAGAAGGCGCCGCTCATAAACCGTAACATTGTCCAACAAAACAGATAAGGTATGGTCTACGACAGAGACCGGAAACACATTGAGTATCTCATTCTTCGCCTTCCTGACATCTTCTTTAAGTTTCTCCTCTAACGGGAGAAAAAAAGCATTCATAATTTTCAAATATTTGAGGCTTACCTCAATATTAAGCTGTTGCCAATCATACAATAGCAGCGGGACTCAACGGACTCAGGGAACACGGACCGTGCTCCCAATAGAGATGCAATCGATGTAGGCACGGTTGAACTTCCTGGCTCATGCCTGGACAACGATCACACTGGCTCCAACAGCAACATTGGCCCAGCCATCCCCACAGACCAAGCTGGTCGTGCAGGTACCGTTGCCAACGCTGTACCCATCGGAACGGACTCTGTGCTGGAGCCGACAGCTACCACCGACTTGGATGCCAATGCTGATTCAGTAAGAAGGGCTGAATCCTTAGTCAGCAGGGCTGAACCAACTGTCCCGCCTCTTGAACCAGTCGTTAGGAGGAAAGTTTCCTCCTATGCATCGAGTAGAGATCCTGATGGACGGGATCCCATTTCCCCCTTGGATTCCACTTTTCACCATTCTGCCCCCCAGAGGGATGGCAGACACCCTTTTCCCATCAGGGTGCCTACGAACGAGGAGAAGTCGCTCCAGAATGCCAAGGGAGGTACAAGAGGAAACTTTACGGATCGTCCATCCAACCGGACAATCAAGAAAATGTGGGAGGGGAAGCATTAGGACTCGTGTTCAATTTGTCCAGTCATGTTTTGACTGAACATGAGTCACAAGTCCTCTCTAAGGGTCTCACTTTTATTCCAACCTCAGATAGTAGATACGAAGAGACTTTAAGAGACTTCAAGCTTTTTGTCAGGAATTTGTCCCTGAAGGTTTTCTTCAACAGCACAGAGATGAAGCCTAATACCACTGTGTTTAGGACACCTAGTACATTCCTCCCTCCGATACACCCTCTGGTTGCGGCATATAGCAAACTGGTAGAAGATGAGATATATAGGTTGAATGGGTCAGAATCTGGCAACAGGAGAAGGAAATATAACCTCAGCCTTATACAACGTAGGGCCCTGGACTCCCTACGTAACAACAGGGAGATTATTATCCGACCAGACAAAGGAGGTGGGATTGTAGTTTTGACATGGACAGGTATAATAATGATATGCTACTAATGTTGGCTGATGACAAGTTTTATGTTTCTATTACCAATGATAGGGTGGACAGCATCATTGAGAGCATACGCCCATATTATTTGGTCTTATTGATAATGGTGTTATTGATACTTCTCTATATGAATTTTTCAATGTGGTTTATCCCCTATTACCTACCATTCAGGGTCTCCCAAAGATCCATAAGGATTCACTACATCCACCTCTTAGACCCATAGTTGCAGGGAGAGGGTGGTCAACTGAACCCCTGTCACTTTTGTTGAGGCACAACTCAGACCATTGGTTGATGCCAATAGGTTCATTCTTAAGGATACCAGACAGTTTTTGTTGGATTTCTACCAATATATCAACACTTGTTCTGAGGTTGAAGACCTCAGATGGGTCACCATGGACGCTCAGTCCTTATTTACGGTTATACCCAATGAGGAAGGTAGAGCAATGGTAGGTGCATATCTGAGGAGAACCGACCTCCCTCTGAAGTATGATGTTGATTTGATTCTTATGTTGTTGGCTATTATTTTAGAATCCAATCTTTTTGTTTCCATGACAAGATTTTTCAGAGAAGGATGGCGTAGCTATGGGCACTTCCTGTGCCAATAGCTACGCCAACTTGGTGATGGCAGAGTGGGAACATAGCTTCTTGTTTCAGAATAGTTTGTTTCAGGAGTCAGTACCATTCTATAGGCGTTTTGTGGATGATCTCTTCCTTGTGTGGAGTGGCTCTACAATACAATTAGAATCCTTTTTTACACAGATCAACATGTCTGTCACCTTTCTGAAGTTTACTATGGATTGGTCAAGACCACTATTCCTTTTTAGATGTCTTTGTTGATAAATTACCCTGTGGGATAGTCAACACGGGTGTTTATCGCAAGACCTGCTATAGGAATACACTGCTGCATCGCTCGAGCATGCATCCTGGCTATGTATACAAGAACATAGTGAAGGGACAATCAATGCGGATGTCTAGATATACACCCCTAGACAGTCATCTGGCAAGTGAATTAGGAGACCTTAGCAGCAAATTGAGGGAACGTGGCTATGACCACTTAGATATCTCCAGAGGGATGGCGAGCATTGCAGATCTGAGGATAGACAGAGCGAAACCATATTTCTCAGATGGTGCTGTTGAAATATACGCGGGAGAGGCCAGTGATGGCTTGGATAGCCAAGAGGGCGGTTCAAATATGGACAATGGAATTGCATTTCCCATTTTTTACACCAGGGATATAGGTACACTTAAAGATATTTTCTCTAAGCATTGGCACGTTTTATCAGTTGACCCAACTATTAAGAGCCTTACAGGTACTCGACCTAGATTCATTTACCGGAATAAAAAGAACTTAAAGAGTTTGCTCTGCTACCCAAGGGTCCATAATGATCCACCTGCTTTGTTGGGTCCCTACATGACCACATGCGACAAATGCAATTTTTGTCCATATATAGAAACCGACCCTGTCTTCCGATATCCATATGGTTCGGGTATTTACTACATCAGGACGAGGGGCAATTGTATGTCCAGAGATGTAGTTTACCTAGCCTGCTGCACAGTCTGTCCAGCCTACTATGTAGGCAAGACCAATAGGACACTGAGGGATAGGATTCGTGAGCATGTATACCACACAAGGAGAGGTACTACACATAATGCACTATCCAAACACACTAATGACAAAGGTCAAGAGCATCGTTTTAAGTTTAGGATCTTGGAACAGATCTCAAGGACATACAGGAGAGGGGACATTAACAATTATACAGAGACCAGGGAAATCCATTGGATTATTAAGTTTAGGGCAGATATCACCCCAGGTCTCAATGGAAGGGTTCCCCTGCGACCTCTGCTGAAATCAAGAAGGTTATTGTCCAAAAGATGCTAAGAGGCTATGAAGAGTTTTTTACTTTGTGGCCAGTAGGGTCTTTTTGAACCTTTATATGCATAGATGCTCTGTCAATGTTTTGATAGTTATGTTACTAAAATTTTTCCCTCCCCATCTGTCACACATACTTTTGATTTATTTATTCCAATAATGGATATGAATATGAATGGCTTTGTTTTGAAATGCCGTACTGTTTTATGATGGTGTATAGGAATTTTATATATGACTTTTTTACATGATATTTTTAATGAGCCATGTACCTTTAAATAATGGACAGGATTTTGGCGCCATTTTGGCTTTTTAAACTGATGTTTACAGACAGTTTAGTTTTATAGGTTTGAAGAAGCTCATGCGAAAGCGCTCACCTCTTTTTATTAATAAACCTGCTTTTTACATACCTCGCCTGCACTTGGATTATTTACATCATTGGCTATTGGATTTAGGAGCTACTTGTGATTTAAATGAGACTGCAATCCTCCATTGTTTTGCTCAGCGGTGTTTGTTTTTAACTATTTATCTTTGAGCTTGTTGCTCCGTTGAGCATTCACTCCACTGGTCCTCTTTATTCATTATTATTTGGGTTAGCATAAGCAATTCACATGCTATGACATAAGCTTTTATCTTGGCAAACAAGTGTAATTATGTCCTTTGCACTGGCCGGGGGTATGTTTTATCCTGCAAATTCTCACATTTCTACATCAGATGTCCCACCTTGGGCATCTGAACAGGTGGCAACCCTAGTGGGGAGACCTGCATGGTGGACAGGTGTTCCATCCTGCGTAGTATGTTTTGCATGTCTGTCTAGAAACTGAACAGTATCGTGACTACACATACTTGTTTTGTCCAGATGTGTACAGTACTAAACACCGTGGCGTGTGAACAACTCTGATGTTTCAACAGGTTACTTATCCCACGCGGGATGTACACACATTTTGCCAGAACATGGACACATGGGCATTTGGATTTACGTAACTGTGATGGGATGTTTACACACGTGGGATACATATTTGCAATCCTGACACTGCCTAGGACGATACTTCCTACTACATATGGGGAATACTTGCTATGTGCAGGTGTATGGCTGCGCAAGGCTGGTAGCTGGATTTGGTGGACATTCGGACATGGGTGCGGGTTATGTGCTATACAGGGGTTGTTGCGTATTGCATTTGCATGCATGGGTTCTGCATTTGGATGTCCCGGTTCCACATATAGCATCCTATGTGTATGTGCCGGTTACGTTCCTGTTCATGTGTGTAGCACATTTTAATATTCATATGTTTGTGTGAGTTTGGTATACAATTTGGACTGTCAGGTTTCTTTACGGTTGTTATATGGCCACAACTGCCCAGCTGTGTACTATCAGTACCACTGTGGGACTGCTGGTGACCCTGCCCATGGGGCTAGACGTGTGTATTGGTGGCGCACTGATATGATGCGCTTCACTTCCACTGGGTGTAACTACTGACAGTGCAGTACATAACGGACACATGATTTTAAATATCATTTGTTCCATGGACGGAAACTCATATTGTGTTGCGTGCATTTCTGTTTGGTTCTCCATTTTGTGTGGCCGGGAACTGTCTTGCATGCTTTGCATATATTTCATTATCCATGGACACTGATAGGTGCGATTACTATTGCAGGCAGGCTATAATATTCAGCAGTTTAGGTTGCTCATCGCCAGCTGACATTAACACTCCTCCGGGCGCAGCTTAGTAATGCCCCATGCACTCGCGCACGTGTCCTATGCACGTGGATGTGGTGGCAGCGCACCTTCATTAATATGCATATGGCACTACTACACCATATATACGCCGCACAGTCGGCGCAGGCCTTACACCGGCCTTGCACCGAGCTTCATGAATCTGGGGGAATATGTAAGTACCGAAAATTCTATAGGAATGAGAAGTGTACTAACTGGTTCTCTGAGAGAGCAGCTGATGCATGGAACAGACTACCAAATTATATTAAAGCATGAGTTAATTTAGATATTTTTAAGAGCAGACTGGAAACTTATTATGGGAACAAATATTTTGGTATACTGGCAGGATAGAATGGTATTAATGCCTGTGTTGGAAATATTCATATGTATGTTTGTATGTATGTATGCATACATTGTCTCTCCAGTCTTCAAAAGGGAGATCAACATGCCAGTGTGCCTGTGCATGAGTGCCTCAGGCCCCCATGTTGGATACCTCCACCTTCACTGCCTGTGCCTTCAAATAGCCATGCTGTTAATTGAACTCTGGTCACCTAGTTTTCATTGTTTTTTCTCTCTGTGCTACTGGCACAGGCACAGTAACCAACAGCTGATTAAATGGCAGGTTCTTTGTAGAGGCAAAAATATCACAAAGACCATAACAAAGCAGAGACTTCACTGTTTTGCAAATGACTCTTCTAGGGCATACAAGTGTTTCACTTACATGGCTTCTGAATGCCCAGTGAAGTTTTTACTATTCACAAACCCTTATCAAAGTATTCAGGCCAAAAAAAGCCAAACTCTACTTACTGTAGGCATAAATATTTCTGCAAACAATGACTAAACTTTTGTACTGATAAGTCCATAAAAAGGCCTTGGTCATGGCTGAAAAGGGTACAAGTCCACTTACGCATTTTGTGAGCAGATAGAAAAGAAAAAATATATAAATAAATACTCAATATGCTAATGAAAACAAACTTTTGCTGAAGAGTCTTATAATTCTAATAAATCTGTGTGAATCTTATCCACTTCAAAAGTCAGAAACTTATGCCCCTCTAGTATCTATCAGGCTGAAGTTTGCATGACTCGCTGTAGCTTATTTTAACTCTCAACTGAAGAGAAAGTTGTTAATCTCACACAAAAGGTTGATGACTGATATTATAAAATAAGTTAACAGTGTGCTTGAAGTTAACAGTGTGCTTGTTTATTTTCTGTCCCTGCAGATGGTGTCTTGAAGAGAGATGGAATAAACTGGCAGATTAAGATCTTGAGTGCTCCAGTTTTCCACCCACATTCGAAATACATACATTAGGTGGACCGGACACTCTAATTTGGCCATAGGTGTGAGTGCACATGTGAGTGTGTGGTGTGGAAGAACTACTGCAGCAGGGCTAGCCACCTAGTGGTGTAAACCTTTGCTCTAGATGATTACCACTGTGAAGTGACATCCTGACTCCATGTGCAAAAATGGGAAAAAGGGGTTGCAGATGGATGGATTAACTAAGAACTTTAAAATAGACCTCAGACTCACAATACTAGGAATAACATAGGTTCATAGGTAGGTATTAGGCTGTTGGCCCTAGGGCCTATATAAGCCTAGCCAAAAAGGTACCCTGGCTTTCATTACCCAAGAAAATTATTTTCCTGTGCCCCTGTCGAGCAGAGCCACAGAGGTGATCCCCAGGGTGAATTTCCTTTTTCCCATCCAGTCATCAAAATTTTTCTTGAAGAGCGCTAATGAGCTTTGTTTGATATAGATAGGTAGTTTGATCCAGAGTATGGGAAGTCTCTGAGACAGGAATCTATCCCTCCAGCATGTTCTGTTTATTGTGGTGACAAGGTTTAGGTCCCTAGAATGTGTAGCTCAGAGAGATTGGGATTTCTTTAAGTGGAGCATGTCCAACAGCTCTGGGTTTGAAATAGCTTTGCATGTTAGGCAGAGATCGCCTCTGAGTAGGTGATATGTGACAGAGTAAAGCGGGAGTTTTTTGAGACGGTCTGCGTAGGGCATCTGTTTGAGGCTGGTAATCCTCTTTGTGAGGTATTTCTGTGGCCTTTCCAGTTGTTGCAGTCATCTTGTGAGGTACATACCAAAAGGGGTGTTGTACATACTCTATAATGGGTCTAATGAGTGATGAATAGAGGGGAACAATTACCTCTTTTTTTCCTGGATGAGAAACCTTTTGTGATGAGGTGTGCCAAGTAGAAGGATTTCCTGACTACTGTGGTGATGTGATTATCAAATGAGAGACTACTGTCCACCTGTGTCCCTGGGTCTCTTATCACACTTTCTGTGTTAAGTAGACTACCACCTATGTGGTAGCTCATGGGCACAGAGTTTTTACCAAAGGGATGACAATGCACATTTGGCATGGAGCTTGAGGCCATGGCTTTGACACCAGGATTCTGTGTCAGTGATGCCCTTTTGTAGCATGTCTACATTGTTAGGAGTTTTGATTATGGCCCCTAGTTTGCAGTCATTTGCAAACTTTGTTAGCCAAAGACCTTCTGTGTTAGCCTGTACTTCAGAAAAGTAAATAGCAAACAGGAGAGGACCCAGGACTAAACCGTGTGATACTCCACTTGTCACTGGTCTGAAGTCGGATTTGGAGTCTGCTACTTTTTCAGTGTGGGTTCTGTGAGTGAACCAGTTGGCAACCCATCTTGTGACATAGGGATTTATACCTAGTTTAGTGAGTTTATCTATAATTCCAGAGTGACGGATGGTGTCAAAAGCCTTGGCAAGATCTAAATAAGCTGTGTGAACCACCTTACCCACATCTATGGCTTTGGTGACTGCTTCAAAGAAGTCTATCAGGTTTAGGAGACATGATCTGCCTTTCACAAACCCGAACTGGTTGGGGTCCAATGGTTGGAGATTACCAATATCTTTGTTTATAAGTTCAATGATGATACATGCCATGGCCTTGCAGACCAGGCTCATTAGGCAAATGGGGCAGTAGTTCCCAGGGTCCATGGTGGCTCCCCCCTTGTGGAGTGGGATAACCATCACTGTGTGCCATTCAGTGGGCACAAAGCCTGAGGTGAGGCTATGCTTGAATATGGTGCTTAGGTGGCATGCCAGTTCATTCTGTAGTTCGTGTAGAACGCAGCCTGGGATGTTGTCAGGTCCCATGGATGCTGTGTTCCTGGCTTTGGAGAGTGTGTTTTTTACTTGTGCAGCTGTGATTACAGGAACTTTGCATGCTAGGAAAACAGTGTGTGTGTGTGTGTGTGTGTGTGTGTGTGTGTGTGTGTGTGTGTGTGTGTGTGTGTGTGTGTGTGTGTGTGTGTTAGCAATTATTTTTTGTTCATCGTAGCCTGCTTTCTTACTGATATTTTTCCATTCTTGGATTTAAGTTTTAAAGCAATATGAGCCTTCTGTTACTGTCTTTGAGCTTAAGTTCAACAAGCTCCTCACCTATAGCCTGGCTGTTCGTGACCACGTTCATGCCCCTATATTCAGAGATATCAGTACGTCTTTCACAAATGCATAATTTGCAACAACTGCCATATATATTTTCCAAGGATTTGTTTAGTTTCAAAAACAAAACAAATGAATATGCAGCATAATCAGGCTTACCTTAGGTAGTATAAGCCGTTAAAACCTGAGACACAGTGAAGCCCATTCAGTCTGAGCTGTTTTAATAATCTATTTTTCGTCATTCATGCCACTGATTAAGCCCTATGAAATAAACATGTGTTAAGCGTATCAAACGCTCAGGCTGTAATCAGAGCCCAGTCAGACCAATTAGTCACGCTGTGATTCTTTTGTGTGACGCACTGTGATTTTTCAGTACTAACCCATGTAATCAAGTTAAACAATCAGCACCCCATGCAGCTACAGGCAATAATGCTTAAAAACAGCAACTAATTAAATGGACCTCATACCTCACTCCAAGCAGCATCTGTGTGGCTCTCAAAAGAAAAAAAAAGAATGCTCTTTAGTTGTAAGTTATAATAACAAAGAAGTGTGCATCAGCTCAAATTTCATTTGCGACCAGAAAAACAAGTTCTCCAGTGAGACATGATGATTGCAGGATTCTGTATTTTAAATAGTTCTCCTGCATCAGATTTACTTCGTGGCTATAACAAAACTGCAAACAGGACTTTAACTCTTTCAAGTAAAAATATTCCAAAACAGTACACTGTATGTAGAACCATCACTGCTTCACAGAGATACCCATAGTGTATTTTTACTATAAATGATGTTCTGCAGAGCTATCATTAATGCATGTGTGGACAATAGAACACATGTGCATACCTGTGGGCACTGGACCACAAACCTGCATAAACAATTAGATATAGTGACATTTCCTTATATTCAGAAGAGTTATCAGACATGATTCCAAAATGCAATCTTTTTTGTAAATTTTAATATAAAATAAATCATTTTCTTTGGTGTTTGATTAAAGATATAACAAAAGTGGTGTTTTCTTTATTAATCTTAACTGATACTGCACATTTTTTAAATTAAAGTATAAAACAAATATTATAAGCTCTTGTGTTGAATACTTTGCTTGATTTGGGATTTCAGTGGATATACCTACATGAAATTAAACTGTACTTGATTGTACCATAAACATTTGTAAAGCTGGGAAGTTAAGATTGTTTCTGAAGATCATATTAAATGATTCAATCTTGGAAAGAATAGAAGCAATAACCTTAGTACATGGACTACCTATCCCCACGGACACAAAGGTTTGTGTAGTATCAACCTTCCTTGCTAAAAAGACTTTTCAGCATTCCAACAGGGAACACACTGAGGTGTTCATGGATGTCAGTTTAGAAAATTCTATACCAGTTCCTTGATGATGGTGATGCTTGTGGGAGAGCATAACTGGTTTCCATGGGACTGCAGAGGAGACAGCCACTGCTATGTAGTCATTCTACAAAGCAGCCCATTTCTCTGATGTTCTAGGGGCCAATAACTGCACCACATTGCTGTCAAGGAATTACTTATGCTACATAGAGCCCAGTATATCAGTCATAAAGGTTTTCCCCTATCATCTGTGGTGTGCAAAGCACAAAGTATTATATGCAAGGTGTCTCTATTATATTCAGGCAAAACCTGTGATTCCCATAGCTAACATACATATAACGTATACCAGTGTTGTGTGTAAGGTGATTTTTTCATATGGCCACATAGTTGGTAGGTGCAAACATTTCCATCCACAGAGTTTTATGTACGGTGGTACCATGAGAGTAGACATCAGATCATTCATAATGGTGTCCACTGTTGTGTGTTGCAGATAATGCCAGATAAGTCTTGGATCCATGGCCGATGACTTCATCCTTATCCCACAGACTATGGGAATCTTGGTATGTAGCACTATTTGTTGCACAGGCCACAATCTAATATTCATTTCACTTTTCTAAAGACCAATTTCTGCATGGATACAGCTGGTATCACACTGCAATATGACATAAAGGCCTGCAGAAAGATATATTTTGCTTGTACCATTGAGAATTTGACAGAAGTTACAATGTGGGGACATCATGGGACTACCAGATGTACCTACTGCAGCAGTGGAGAAGGAGGAGGAGGAGATGTGTTGAAAGACATCAGAGGAGTTGGCTGCAGACATACCCCATGCAAGGCAGAGGTGGATGCAATACATTGTGGAAGTCGCAAAAAAGTCAAAATCAGGTCAATAACTGAGAGCTATGACATGGGCAAAACATAACAAAATGGGTCCATGAATGAACACACCTAGGCTATTCAGTATAGTGTATGAATTGGCCATGTTATGCATCCGACAGTATCATACTCACAAAGGCCACAGGGTTAAGAGGTGTCAGTCATCATTTTGTGCATAATGACAAGGAACAGCCATGCTTATCTGGAAAGGTTATGAGTAGTGGATATGTTAATCAAATACACAGCTAAGAGATGGGGAGGAGTCAAGGATCATATTCTCCAGTGTTCGGGTGAAGCTTCCATGACCTGAGGTTGGCCATGTGTACCTCTGAGGCCTGCAGTATCAAGACTGGAAGCATTTTGTACAGTGAATGGCATATCATGCTGGAGCCATGTACAGGAACCTCAGTGTGCCTTTCATGGGTTACAGTGTCTATACCCAAGAGTGGTTGTAGACATAGACACATTAATGTAACGATGTGTGCCATCTACATAAGTTTGGCACTCAACCAATCAGTTCACAATCTTCCCCTTGCAAGGAAATGTGAAGCAGCTGTCTTTATCCTCCTGGCTATAGTAATGGCTGTCATCTGGGCCATCACTGACTTTAATAGGCAAGTCTGTCTCAGGTCCACATAAGCCATATCACTCTGCATGTACTACAGGCATTGCAGTATGTTCAACTGTTCCAGAAGCAGTTGCACTCCTTGCACAGTCTATCTCTGACATAGTTTGGGTAGTGGCTATTTGTATCTGGATCAAAAAACCTCACCTTTGGCCAGCTAAGAACTAGCTGTATTCAACTGGAAGTATAAGAGAATTTAAGTACCTTTATCTGCACTTTTTTTTTCAGAAAATACAGCATTTAAATTGATTTCAACTGTGTTGCAGGAATATTAACTGAACTGGAAGTTAGTCAGTGTTTGCTGAATTTTATTATTTGCTAGTAATTACAGGTGTGGGGGTAGCCACATTCTTTGATTTCCTGTCCTTGCCTATTTAAGTGGTACAGTGTGAAATATTTTCTGCTTAAAAACCTCAGCTTTGGCCGGCTAAGAACTAGCTGTATTCAACTGGACATATAAGATAATTTAAGTACCTTTATCTGCACTTTTCTTTTCAAAAAATACAGTATATAAATTGATTTTAACTGTGTTGCAGGAATATTAAATGAACTGGAAGTTAGTCAGTGTTTGCTGAATTTTATTATTTGCTAGTAATTACAGGTGTGAGGGTAGCCACATTCTTTGATTTCCTGTCCTTGCCTATTTAAGTGGTACAGTGTGAAATATTTTCTGCTTAAAAACCTCAGCTTTGGCCGTCTAAGAACTAGCTGTATTCAACTGGACGTATAAGAGAATTTAAGTACCTTTATCTGCACTTTTTTTTCAAAAAATACAGTATTTAAAGTGATTTTAACTGTGTTGCAGGAATATTAACTGAACTGGAAGTTTTGACTCTGCTCTTCAGTTAGTCCCACCCACCCTCCCTGTTTTGCTTTGGTGTTAATCTTAGTGGCCTTGAAACTGCCCGCCCCTCTTGTAAATTTGTGTTTGGATACTCCTTCTGGGCCCATCTCATTTGCTCACTCAACTGAGTGCAGTGAGGTCATATTCTGATTTCAGGCACTCCTACTATGTACAAGGAGAGTATCTGAGGAAAAAGAAAAAAAAATTTAAGCGTGTTTCCTGCCTTTCCTGTTAAGTGGTATGGACTATTTGTAGGCTTCTGAGCCCCCAAGCCCTTCTGTGTTGGAGGGAAGCCTTCTAGCTTAGTTTTTTTTCTTATAACTAGCCAGTTTTCTAGTTTCAGCACTCAAATCTGTTTCTTTGATCTCAGCACTTGTTCAGAAAAAAAAAAAATTTAATCTGCTTTTACTGTACTTGTGTTTCTACCTACTTTATTTTACTTTTGCATCATCTTAAAAGTACTCAATTGTATTTATTACTGCTTGGTGTAACTCATTCTAAGCCTTTTGGTTTAAACACTTGGGCTTCGGACCAGTTGATTTGTGCTGAGAGGGTTTGTGGTCTGCACTGTAGTGGCAGAACAGGTAGCTTACATCCTTCTAGGTTGGGAACTGCTGATTGAGGGCTCAGTGTCAGTTATTCTAAAAGTGTATTAATTCTGGTTTAAGCACTTGGGCTTTCAGGCCAGTTATTTTACATTAAGAGGGTTCGTGGTCTGCACTCTTGTGGGAGGAGAGGCTTGACTCTGCCCTTCTGAACTGGGAATTTCTGGTTAAAGGCTTATAGTGCATGCATATCTGGACTGCTTCTTATTGAAGTTGGTGCGCCTTGTTTGCTGTGGCATAGACTGGATTCGGGCCTGCTGGATCTAGCTTTGTTTGTGTAACTTGAGCACTAATCCAGGCATTCTCTAAAGTATTCAATTGTATTTATTACTGCTTGGTAGTAACTTGATTAAAGTGTAGCTATCATTCTAAGTCTTTTGGATTAAGCACTTGGGCTTCAGACCAGTTGTTTTACATTAGGAAGGTTTGTGGCATGCACTGTGGTGGCAGGACAGGTAGCTTTCATCCTTCTTAGTTGGGAACTGCTGATTGAGAGCCCAGTGTCTGTTATTCTTAAAGTGTATTAGTTCTGGTTTAAGCACTTGGGCTTCAGGCCAGTTATTTTACATTAAGAAGGTTCATGGTCTGCACTCTTGTGGGAGAAGAGGCTGGACTCTGCCCTTCTGATCTGGGAATTTCTGGTTAAAGATTTATAGTGCCTGCATATTTGAACTGTATCTTACTGAAATTGGTACACCTTGTTTGCTGTAGCATAGACTAGATCCAGGCCTGCTGAATCTAGCTTTGTTTATATGCTTGTTGTTTGTTTGCTTGTTATTTCCCTGGAAAGCTAATTCCACCTAATACGCAGCTTCTCAGCGCTTCTGTGGATCACTTGTGATATCTGCATTGCGTACTGTACTTATTTCCTTGTTTCACTTGAAAGAAAGTTACTGTTTGTCGTTTTTGCATTTAAGTTACCTGTAACACATTGCACTTAAGTTACCTGGCACTTACTAAAGCAATTATATAAGTCAGCACTAAAAATTAAAAGCACTACACCCTCACTCCCCACTGGCCCTTGTTTTCAGTTATAAAGGAATTCCCAATATTATTCTAGCATGTCCAAAGGTCAGTTGTCAATCTCCTCTCCGGTCCAGCTGGTGAATCTGGGAATCTTGAGGCAATGTTACAACTGCCTCATGAACACAGACAACCCTCTCCTCCTCCCAATAAATTCCAACACATGTGAGAGATGCAACCATATAGCCAAACTGGAGGCTAAGCTCTCTCAACTCAGTACTGGCATAACCAGTCAGGAGGAGAAGGAAACCACACTCACTACAATTCCAGTCTCACATAGACCTACCACGACAGCAAACCAAACACATAATCACACAAAAACATACTCGGAGGCTCTAAATAAAGATCTGCCTAAGCAGCAGAGACCTCCAAAGCAGACACCCAAGCAACTGCTACCCCAAAACAAAACACGTGCAACACATATCTCACAAAGCCAGTGTGCCGAACAGTCAAAGCCCTTAAGACTAAACAACACATCTGATACACTTGTAATAGGTGACTCTATCATCAGGCACACTGACATCCCACTCACCAGGTTGAAAAAGGAGAGGGTCACGGTGAGCAGACTGTCAGGCGCTAGGATCCGCCACATAACACAAGCACTCAGGTCACTCCAAGGCAAGTACAAATATGACTCAGTCATTGTCCATGCTGGTGTGAATGACCTGAGACGTACCTCCCTGGACTACATGAAAAGAGACATAGAGGAGCTCTCTGAGCATGTAGCCCAGGCCAGTATGACCCTGACCTTGAGTAGCATCTTACCCTCACCAAGAATGATGCCACAATATGAAGACAAGATGATCAATTTCAACAATTGGCTTAAGTACTGGTGTCATTCAAAGGGGATCCAATGCCTGTCAGTTTGGGATGATATGCTTGACAAGCCACGATGCTTCGCTAGGGATGGCTTGCACCTGTCACCCCTGGGCTTTCGGATATTGGCAAAGGCTCTTGCTATCCCCATAGTGCCTTTTTTAGGCAAGGCTCAAAAGACAAACCCACCTCCATAGGTATCACAAGGGATAAGAAACTAAGAGTAATGCTACTCAACGCCAGAAGTCTAAACCTCAAGATGCACACACTCGAAACTCTCCTTAGCATGGAGAACATCAATATCTGTGCAGTAACAGAAACCTGGTTCAGGGCTCCCGAGAGCACCCCAGCACTACCAGGTTATACCTCATACCATGCTTTTCGGCCCCAAAACTTGGACCGAATCACAAAAGGAGGGGGAGTATCGATATTCATCAAAGATACTCACACCTCCAGGTTGGTGGCAAAGCACGAAGCATCAGAGACTATCCATGTGCAACTAACAGTGGGTAAAACTGCCTTCCAGTTTATAGCCTGCTACAGACCACCCTCCCAAACCCAGGAACCCCACTCGGCCTTCTTGAGAACACTGTAAATTATGAAGGTCTCTCCAAACACCATTATATTGGGCGACTTCAACTACCCAAACATAGACTGGGAGCATTACTCTAGCTCCAACACCCTACCCCAAAGGTTCCTAGAATTTATAAGCTCAAATGCTATAGAACAACTTGTTACCACTCCCACAAGAGGGGAAAATATACTGGACCTGATCATCACCAACATGGGGACTCTATGCTCCAGACCAGAAGTGTATCCCTCACTGGTAAGATCAGACCATAAACTAATCTCACTGGATATTCACATCCCGACCCCACCCCCTGCCCAGAAAACTACAGTGAAAAACTTCTCTAAAGCAAATTTCACACTCCTCAAAACCGAGGTGGAATCCTTCAAAGCCCCCGGGCCTGTGGAAAATACGGCCCAGACCGCAGAATCCTTTATAAACGCATTCTATGAACACCTTCAGGAATGCATGGATCATGCGATCCCAAAGAAAACCAAGACCCAATCCTCCAAAGGCAGACGTCCTGTCTGGTGGACCGCAGCCATAAACAAACTATACAATAGAAGGAGGAAGCTACTAAATGATAGAGCAAAATCCCGAAAAGGGAAGGCATCACTGATCAGTATTAGCAAAAAACTAAGGGGCACTCATAAAATTGTCTAAGGCCAGCTTCGAGAGAAAAATTGCACAGGACACTAAGGATAATCACAAGGCTTTCTTTAGTTATGTTAGGAACCTGGGTGGGAATTCCCAGATATGCTCAGAATTAGTCCAAAATGACAAAAAAATACACCAAACCCACAGACGTTGCCAACATCCTAGCTGACAGGTTCAGCGCAAATTTCCCCCCCCCCCCACCAAAAGGGCAAATATCTATCCCAGCAGAGTGCTGCCCCCCTGACATTTCAGATGCTCAGGTAAGAGCCGCCCTCTCCAAAGCAAAAAACACAGCATCAATGGGACCAGACGGTGTCCCGGGCTGTGTCCTACATGAACTCCAAGAAGAGCTAAACCCAAACATAAAGCTACTGTTCAATCTCAGCCTTACTACAGGATATGTGCCCAAAGAGTGGCGTACAGCAACACTGGTCCCTCTCCACAAAGATGGTGCCTCAACGGATACTGGAAACTATCACCCCATAAGCCTGACTAGCTTGGTTTGCAAAGCTATGGAAAGGACCATCATGGACCTCATAAATAAAGATATTGGGGACCTACAGACACTGGATCCTACCCAGTTTGGCTTTGTTAAGGTCATATCCTGCCTCTTAAACCTGGTTGATTTCTTTGAAACAGTCACCAAGGCCATTGACGAGGGGAAGGTGGTCCACACAGCCTACCTGGACCTCGCAAAAGCCTTCAATACAATACCCCACTCGGGCATTATAGATAAGCTCACCAGCTTAAATATAAACCCCTATGTCACTAGATGGATTGTAAACTGGCTCAAGGACAAAACCCACATGGTTAGAATTACTGGAGCCATGTCAGACTCCAAACCAGTTACAAGTGGTGTCCCACAAGGCTCAGTCCTGGGACCTCTCTTGTTCGGTATATATTTCTCGGAGGTACAGGCCAACACGGAAGGACTGTGGCTGACCAAGTTCGCAGATGACTGCAAACTGGGCGCCATAATCGACTCTCCAGCCGACACAAGCATCCTCCAAAAGGGCCTCATAGAAACAGACAACTGGTGCCAGAGCCATGGCCTCAAGCTAAATGCCAAAAAGTGTATAGTCATCCCTTTGGCAAAACAAAGTGCCCACAAATTGCCACATAGGTGGTAATCCATTAAGTACAGAAGAAGTAATTAGGGACCTGGGGACCCAAGTTGATAGTAGTCTCTCATTTGACAACCACGTGGCCAAAGTGGTTAGAAAAACATTTTATATAGCCCTCCTAATCATGAAGGGATTCACATCTAGATCAGGGGAGGTCATCGTGCCTCTTTACTCATCCCTCATCAGGCCCATAATCGAGTACAATGCCCATTTTGGGATGTACCTTACCAGACACCTGCAGCAACTGGAAAGACCCCAAAAGTACCTCACCAAGAGGATCAAAGGGCTCGAACAGATGCCATATGCTGCCCGGTTAAAGAAACTCCAGCTCTACTCAGTGACATACCGCCTGTTCAGAGGCGATCTGTGCCTGACGTATAAAGCCATGTCCAACCCAGAATTAATGGACATGCTGCACCTCAGAAAATCCAAATCCCATCAAGCTACGCGCTCGAGAGACTTGAACCTCAGCACTGAAATAAATAGGACATGCTGGAGGGACAGATTCATAACCCAGAGACTCCCTTCACTCTGGAATAAAATCCCAGTCCAGGTTAGGCAGAGTCCCTCATTGACTCTCTTCAAGAGGAATCATGATGAGTGGATGGGAGATCGTAGGTTTACCCCGGGTATCACTTCTGTGTCACTGTTAGACAGAGGCACAGTATACTAACCTTGAAAAAGGGCATAGCAAAATAAATTTAAAATGGGTGGCGAAAGCCAAACACATTCTGGCTAGGCTTATAAATGCCCTAGGGCAGATAGCCTAGTATGAACCTATGAACCCATGAACCTACACATTCCCTGATTGATACCAAGGGTGATGCTCGGGTCAGGGAATATGCTGTAGATATAGTGGTGATGGCCAACTACATGCCTCTCCCATATGCTGGGTGGTGGCACGATGTAGATAGTGAAACTCTCTAATGCCATCTGCGGGGGAGATACCTGCATGGCTTGGGTGGGGCAGACATGGATGGTACCCCCAACATGAAACACAGGAGTGTTACAGAAATTCATCTTGCCCCACTACCATCATCTCAGTTAGTTATGTGTGTGTACTGTCCAGTGTTAGCATTACTGACAGTGCCAGTGTGTCAGCTGACTGTATCAAGTGCATGGTGCTGTCATCATCGGCCACCAGTGACCAACTGACATTAGACATGTTCAGAACTTGTGCTGGAGCCTGTACTAATGGAACCTGGTGAAGCATTAGAGTAACATATCTGTTGAAAAGCTGATTCATTGTTGTGTTTCCTATCACCTTGTGACATACAGACTGCTACATGCTAGTTGTGTGCATAGGCACATAACTACCTTGTAGTGCAGGTTGTCACTGTCACAGCCACAATGCTCTTAGATGACAGGTATGCATATGTATTTTTATTTTATGACTAAACCATTCACAGTTATGCACTGTGATATTGAGGTAATGAGTTATGTACTATGAAATAACCACCTGTCACTGACCTGCAGTAATAGCACATTATATTTCTCCCCCATTGATTCTCCTGTGGGCACTGGGGCAGTAATAACCAGCCCAGCTCCCCTATCCAAGCCAACACCAGGTATGAGGGTTCTGATATCTCCCCCTGAGAGATACTAGGAATTCAGCCACCTCGATGACCTACCTCTATGGTCAGCCTGTCTCTGGTGATTTCCTGCACCTTGGTTTTGTCATGCAGTAGCATAGCAGTAATCATAGGTTCATAGGTTCATAGCTTGATACTAGGCTATCTGCCCTAGGGCATTTACAAGCCTAGCCAGAGTGTGTTTGGCTTTCACCACCCTTCTTAGATTAGTTGACTGTGCCTCTGTATAGTAGGTCACAGAATATAGCCCATTTAAGGTTAGTTTACTGTGCCTCTGTCTAGCAGTGACACAGAAGAGATCCCAGGGGTAAATTTACAATCCCCCATCCAAACGTCAAGATTCTTCTTGAAGAGGGTCATTGAGGGGCTCTGTCTGACATGGACTGGGATTTTGTTCCAGAGTGAGGGGAGCCTCTGGGATATGAATCTGTCCCTCCAGCATGTTCTATTTATTTCTGTGCTGAGGTTTAAGTTACTGGAGCATGTAGTTCTGATGGATTTAGATTTCTTGAGGTGGAGCATGTCCATTAGTTCTGGGTTGGACATGGCTTTATACGTCAGGCACAGATCGCCTCTGAGTAGGCGGTAAGCAATTGAGTAGAGCTGGAGTTTCTTTAGCCTAACTGCACAGGGCATCTGTTTGAGTCCCTTGACCCTCTTGGTGAGGTACTTTTGGGGTCTTTCTAGTTGTAGCAGGTGTCGGGTAAGGTACATCCCAAATAGGGCATTGTATTCAATTATGGGCCTGATGAGTGATGAGTAGAGGGGCACAATGACCTCTCTTGATCTAGATGTGAACCCCTTCGTGATAAGGTGGGCTATATAGAATGTCTTTCTAACCACTTTGGCAATGTGATTGTCAAAGGAGAGATTGCAGTATACTTGGGTCCCCAAATCCCTAATTACTTCCTCCATACTTAATGGATTACCATCTATGTGGTAATTTATGTGCACTTTGTTTTTCCCAAAGGGGATGACTATGCACTTTTTGGCATATAGCTTTAGGCCATGGCTCTGGCACCAGTTATCCGTCTCTGTGAGACCTTTTTGGAGGATGCTGGATGCTTGTGTCAGCTGGTGAGTCGATTATGGCTCCCAGTTTGCAGTCATCTGCAAACTTTGTCAGCCATAGTCCTCCTGTGTTAGCCTGTACCTCAGAGAAATAAATACCAAACAAGAGAGGTCCCAGGACTGAGCCTTGTGGGACGCCACTTGTAACTGGTTTAGAGTCTGACATAGCACCAGCAATTCTGACCATGTGGGTTCTATCCCTAAGCCAATTTGCAACCCATCTTTGACATAGGGGTTGATATTTAAGCTGGTGAGCTTATTTATGATGCCCGAGTGGGGTATTGTGTCGAAAGCTTTTGCAAGGTCAAGGTAGGCTATGTGGACTACCTTCCCTTCGTCTAGGGCCTTGGTGACTGTTTCAAAGAAATTGACCAGGTTCAAGAGGCAAGATCTGTCCTTAACAAAGCCGAATTGGGTAGGATCCAGTGTTTGGAGGTTCCCAATATCTTTGTTTATGAGTTCCATGATGATACACTCCATAGCTTTGCAGACCAGGCTAGTTAGGCGTATAGGGCGATAGTTTCTGGGGTCTGTTGTGGCACCACCTTTATGGAGTGGAACCACTGTTGCTGTATGCCATTCTTTGGGTACATATCCTGTTGTAAGGCTGAGACTGAACAGTGATTTTAAATGAGGGTTCAGTTCTTCTTGGAGCTCATGTAAAATGCAGCCCGGGACACCGTCCGGTCCAATTGATGCTGTGTTTTTTGCTTTGGAGAGGGCAGCTCTCACCTGTGCATCTGTGATGTCAGGGAGGGTACACTCTGTTGGGATAGTCATTTGCTCATTTGGGGGGGGGGGTTTGCACTGAACCTGTCTGCCAGGATGTTGGCAATGTCTGTGGGTTCAGTGAATTTTTTGTCATTTTGCACTAACTCAGAGCATATCTGGGAGTTTCCACCCAGGTTTCTGACATAACTAAAGAAAGCGATTATCTTTAGCGTCTTGTGCAATTTTTCTTTCGAAGCCAGCCTTAGATGATTTTATGAGGGATCATAGTTTCTTGCTAGCACTGATCAGAGTTGCCTTCGCTTTCAGGGATTTTGCTCTATCATGTAGTAGCTTCTTCCTTCTGTTGTACAGCTTATTTATGGCTGGGTTCCACCAGACAGATCTCCTGCCTTTGGTGGAGTTTGTCTTGGTTTTATTTGGATAGTATGATCCATGCATTCCTGTAGGTATCCATAGAATGTGTTTATAAAGGATTCTGTGGTTTGGGCCATAGTTTCCACTGGCCCTGGGGCTTTGAAAGATTCCACCTCGGTTTTGAGAAGTGGGAAGTTTGCTTTTGAGAAGTTTTTGACCATGGTTTCCTTTGCTGGGGGTGGGGACAGGATATGGATGTCCATAGTAATTAATTTATGGTCAGATCTTACCAATGAGGGGTATACCTCTGGTATGGAACATAGAGTCCCCATGTTGGTGATGATCAGGTCCAATATGTTTTCCCCTCTTGTGGGAGTGGTGACCAGTTGTTCCATAGCATTTGAGTTTATAAATTCTAGGAACCATCGGGCTAGGGTGTTGGGGCTTGAGTAGTGTTCCCAGTCTATGTTTGGGTAGTTAAAGTCACCCAATATAATGGTGTTTGAAGAGACCTTCATATTCTCCAGTGTCTTCAGGAAAGCCGAGTTGGGGTTCCTGAGTTTGGGAGAGTGGTCTGTAGCAGGCTACAAACTGAAAGGCAGTTTTGCCCACTGTTAGTTGCACATGGATGGTCTCAGATGCTTCGTGCAGTGCCAGTAGCCTGGATGTATAGGTATCTTTGATGAATATGGATACTCTCCCTCCTCTTGTGGTTCGGTCTGAGTTTTGGGGCTGAAAAGCATGGTATGAGGTATAGCCTGGTAGTGCTGGCGTGCTCTTGGGAGCCTTGAACCAGGTTTCTGTTACTGCACAGATATTGATATTCTCCATACTGAGGAGACACATGTACTATTGTTCTATTGTTGTCACACTGGCATTAATGTCCTGCCACATACTGTCATGGAAAGTCTTTTTGTTTTGCCTTTCTCAAGGAGCTTTATACTATATGTGTACTTATGACCTGTAGTAGCATCTCTGTCTTTGCTGCAGTGACCTTTTCCAGCCACAGCCATTTCATTGGTCCCATCACAACATGCATGCACTTGTTGGTTATAAATGTGGATCAGTGTGTGTACTGCCCGTGTTAGAGAGCAGTTGTTTTATTACTTTTCCCTGCCCCATTCAGTGATTTAGTAGCCACAGTCCTCTGTCCTCCTTTGTTGTTACCATTCCAACACTGTACTATACTGTGACAGCACTGGGCATGTTACTATCCTTGCTATTTACCAGAGCTATGCTAGCAGTACAGTTTATGGCTGATGCAATAGGACTCTCATATCCCCTGTACCATGTCTTGCAGTATGTGTGAATATGGTACACTCTTGCAAGCCCTACACAGCAGGACAATAATGTGACCTGGCTTTGTCCCTTGTTCCATGTTGGTTTCAACCCCACCTCCCAGCAGGACTGCAACATATCCTGTGCTGTCTCTGTTACCTGTCAAGCTCAGCCCCCATTTCCAGACAAACTGCAACCTGATCAGCCCTGTTCCATGTCAGGTTTAGGCTCCTCTAGCAGTATACTATAAGTTAAGCAGCCCCAGCAAGTACGGCAACTGCATGGCTCTAAAAAACCTTATAGCAATGCAAAACACAGGGAAGCCAGCAGACTATAGAATTCAGTATTTAACCAAAACTAGCTCAAAGGCATAATATAAACTAAAAAAGAGACAAAACAGGCCAGTTTCAGCTGTAAAATTTGCACAGCCTTCATCAGTGCAATAAAGAAATAAGACCTTTGTCTCTTTTTAAATACAACAACTAGGTGAGGCACTAAATTAATAAATTAATCAACAGTCCTAATTAAAGGTACTCATTAAGTCCTGGTGAAAAAAGACTCCCCAATTTAATAATCCATTACTTTTCTTTACTGTTCAAAATTTGATGGCATTTACAAAAATAGGAATATCAAATAATTGACCAATATTTTTACTACTGAACTTGTTTGTTTTCAGTCTCTGTGAACTGATGTTTTACTTAACCGTGTTCGTAGACACTGGAACATTCGTCTAGCAGATGCCAAACTTTCTGATTTTGTGGATGAAAGATGTTATTTTTCTTTCAGAAGAGGTAAGAATCTGGGATCATTTCTGAGTCACTATAAACATGGATGGAGATGTAAGGGTGATTCCTTCCAAACTACTCTTATGGGGACCAGCTTAAAGGATGTTTTCCTTGTGGTCATTGTACCCACTGCAGAAAGGTTATGAAAACAAGCCAGTTTAGTAGCAAAAATACTTGGTCAAGTATTTGATATTCCTTTCTTTGCAAATTGCCAGATGGACTGGGTGATCTATTTGGCTTCCTATACCTGTTCTGCGTTTTATATGGGATAAATGTCCAGACCACTCAAATTCAGAATTTCTGAACATTATAGTGATATCTGGCACAAGAAACTTACCAATGCCTTATATAAGCACTCTCTGGTACACAATAATGCATTTTTCAGTTTTACTGTGATAGAATCATTGGCAATAGGTCACATAAAGCAGGATGGCATCAAACTTTGAGCAGTAAAGAAAAAAAATGGATTGCTAAATTGGGGGGTCTTTTTTCACCAGGACTTAATGAGTATCTTTAATTAGGACTGTTGATTAATTTATTAATTTAGTGCTTCATCTAGTGGTTGTATTTAAAAAGAGGCAAAGGTCTTATTTCTTTATTGCACTGATGAAGGCCGTGTAAATTTTACAGCCGAAATCGGTCTGTTTTGTCTCTTTTTTTTAGTTTATATTATGCTTTTGAGCTAGTTTGGATTAAATACTGAACACTACAGTCTGCTGGCTTCCTTGTGTTTTGTATTCATCTAGCAGTATTGCAGCCTATCATGCTCTAGTAACCGCTCCCTTTCAGGTTAGTCTCCCAGCTTTCAGCCCTCTGTTATGCTGTGTGCTATTACCTCACAAGTGCTCTTCTGCTTAGTGACTTCCCTGTTGACCTTATGCTGCCTTGTGTACTAATTGCACTCCTGATGTCCATTACAAACAGACCTGTCTGCTGTCAGTTGTTGTTGTTGTATCTTTCGGCTTCTCCCGGTTAGGGGTCGCCACAGCGTAACTCCAGTCCGCTAATGATTGGCAGTAGATTTTTACTTACCAACTTGCCAGGCCTGACGCACAACCTTCAACGAAGGTACACCCATTCACGCATGTCTCCATGCAGAAGACGCTTTAGCTGAGAATCGAACAGGACAACATCTTACTGTGAGGCAACAATGCTACCGCAGCACCACCACCGCAGCACCTCTCTGTTATTCACTCTATACTGATTTCAGAGTTGCTCATTGTAATGCATTCTTCCATAATATACACTAAAAAGTGCCTTGCATATTGTTGTATAATTATGCTAAAGAGGTGACTTAGTGTGGCCACCTCTAAATTGCAGCTATGACATAATGCTTTACCAGCCACAGTTAGTGTTGCCATGTTCATGTCTGACCATTCATAGGTTGGGAGGTTATATGCATTGTGCCCGCATGGTCACTGTGAAGCTTGTATTGTTGACTAGCCATACTAGTTTTCCTTTGCATTGCACTACCATGCTGTCCAGTGATGAGTATCATATGCTTAGTAGGTTCATAGGTAAATGCTAGCCTTTTGGTCTGCTTGTGTCAGCAATTCTGACTGAAAAGGGTCACTGGCCAGTCAACCTATGCATTTATTTTATTTATTTTATTTTAACTTACATTTGTTGACCGGGTAGAGTCCGGCTGGGCAAGTAGCCCGTTTTCAGTGGAGACCCGGGGAGATAAGCTCCATAGCAGTAGTACAAAAAGATTACAACATTTTTAAAAAGATTTATAAACAATATACACAAAGTTTGACAATTGCCAACAATAACAATTTACAGAAAGGGAAATGTAAAACAGAAAACATTACATTTCTTAAGCCTTAGTACAGACAGTAATATGAAACTCATTAGATATATAACTGAAAAACAGTGTGGTATTTTCATTTGGTAGAAGTAAGACGAGAAGATAGCAGAATAGAAAACATTTGATCGAAGGCATGAACAAATAGTCAGGAGTATTACAAGAGCATAGCCATTGTTGAGTAAGGTATTCCCAACATAAATAAATCAGTAGCACATAAAGTGCTACAAAACACACTCATACACCATATTTCAAACCATACCACAATAAAAAAAGAGTTGTGCAGGAATCAGAACTGCTGTATCTCCCATTCAGGTGCTTTCCCTCCTCTTAATTGTTTTTTTTCAGTCTGAGGTCAGCTCATCTCAGAGAAAAAGCATGGCATACTTTCAGTGTAATTGTAAACATTTCCTCATTTTGAGTTACACTGATTTGGGAGAGAAATTGTATAGCAGCACTGTGAAATTAAAATAAACACCTGGAAAACCACTGGACAAAGACTCAAAGTAAACCAGAGATGAGAATCACACTAAAACTTCAGTGAAAAAAAATAACTCCATGTAAGGCTCAAAGTGGCTAGATCAGTACTATCTCAAAACAAACTGCAAAAAATTCAGATTATCATATTTGGCACATTTAGAAAAATTTATATCGTAAAAGTAGATAGTAACTTCACGTAGTAAAACTAAAAGAGATTACCATGAGGTCTTGAGCAGATCAACAGTTACAAGGGAAAGTGGGGCTCCTCATTAACTTGTCACCCATCCTGCAACATTCCATTTTAAATAGCATTTCTTGCACCAGGGAATCAATAAATGATACATTTTAGAATATTAAATATTAAATAAGTCAGCCACAAAATCATATCTTTCGCAACAGTGATATACTTTATGTAGCTCACGGTACTACATTTTTACACAGCAGTCATTAAAAAGATACTACCATAAACCCTGCCCCAAAGCCTTGTACTAATGAGTTGGGGCATTTTTCCATATTGTAGTTCAATACACAAAGTAAAAATCAGACAAATATTGACTTATACTTAAAAAGACTTGCTAAGAGAAGTGCTAACTACTTTAAGACCCCAAGAAATGTTTGATTAACCTAAGCTTAACTTGTGCTGATTATATCTCTATAACTTTATAGACATTCCCTCCCTCCTTCTATTCACCTTTGAATCTCATTCTTATTTTATTTGCTCCATCTTACACATGTCCTTCCAACTTGTTACCTTTCATAACTCCTTATTCCTGCTTTCTCGTTCTTTATTTAGGGTTTCCAAATAGGTAATAACCAAACTATCTAATTTTTCTATTTATAATTTAATTTCTGTTCATGACATTGTAAATATTGTCTGCTTAAGTCTATGCGTCTACCTTAACAGTATGAACTGACACACCTTTTTAATACATATTGGTGCCATTTTTTTAACTGAGTAATTCTTATCTCAATCTTAGGTCACATCTGAAGAGGATTGAATGGCTATTCTATTTATCCAGATGATAACCGAGCAAACAAATAAATGCTACTTCTTATGTAAACATACATGAAAAAGAATAATTTGCCAACATGAAAATAGAAAATACATGTGCAGGTCAACTGGTGAGTATGCCATGAAACATTTCAACAATAAAATGCTCTTAAGAATGCTTTTTGCTGATGACAAGTAACAGCTGATATAGCCTGTGCCATCTGATGAAGTGGCTTAGTATGTATATGAATGACTACAGCTTCTGGAGAATGGGATAATTTTGCACTAACCTAGGGAGAGTTACATCTATGGGGTTACACTTTCTGGAATTACCACTGCCTAGCTCATGGCCAAGACCTGTCGGCTAACACTGCAGAAACTGTTAAAATTTGAACTCGATTCAAATTTGTCTGTAGTAAATCTTCATCAGAAATAAATTACCCAGAGAAGTGAAAACTTGTGAAAGATCTACAGCATTAAGCTGTTTCGTAATCTCTGACTGCATTGCAGATATATAAGGTGCAGTAATTACAGGTTTTAAATGTATCCTTTTGGTCAATAGGACAGCCCCACTAGCTGATGTTCACTTTAAAGGGGATGACTGAGTTGGTATGTATACTACTAAGAGGAATTTGGCCAGCTTCCCCAACCCTTTTTGATAGGTGACATGGGATCTTTTACATCCACTTGAGCTACCACCAACTCAAGCAGACAGAATCTCAGTTTAACATCTCATCTTCAGGATAACAGACCCAGGAGTGCAGCACTTCCTCTAGAGCTGCACTGCAGTGTCAGCAATCCAGCTGTCTGGTGTGGGGATAGAACCCACAACTTTCTGCACTAAACGCAAGCATGCTGCCTGTTATGACAATGACATTGCTGGAGTCCTTCTTTCACAGGTGCCAGTTTTCTAGATGATCTGGCATGCTTCAACGTTTTCTGTATGCTCCACAAAATGTACAAGTACTGGGGAAATTTACAGGCACACGACATCCTGCCAGTATGTTAGACTTTCTCAGTGTTGTTCAGAGCTTGTTGCCTCACTCTCTTAGTTCTTCTTGCTTGAGCTGTACAGGTTCACTACTCTAAGTGTTTGCTGGTAACTCCAGACTCCTTATATTGTTCTGCCAATTGTACTTTTCTAAATCATCCACACTGAAAGATTCAGAGTGAAATTCCATTTCAGACACATATGAAGAAATTTCTACCGGGTGGCTGAGGATTTATGCAGCTGAGAACTCATTAGAAAGGTTGTTTTTTAAAATGTAATTGCTATCTGAAACAAATGACAATTTCCCAATTTTTTGTAAAATATCCCCAACCAGCTGACCAGCCTCTTTTTTTAATTCATTTAGCAAATCAACATACCTACATTTCCTTTCCTCGGTATCTCTCCTGTAGTAGGTACTAGATAATTTATATAACTCACCTACTCCTGAGTGCTCTTTATCTCTGTCTGTTACAGTTACAGTGGCATATATGATGAATGCAACATGAATTTATCAATGTATGCAGAATTCTCAGATTTAGTAAGCTACCATGTTTTATCTTGCAATTTAGGAGGCATTAAGAAGCAAGCTACAGATTCATAGCTATAGTCCCAAGTACAGGAACATCTGATCCTTGATGAATTTAGGAAGTGGTCTGATAATGAATCAGGGAAAGTATAGTAGTGCTACCATATCCTGTTCATTCATTATATCAACCAAAAGCAACGGTCATCTTTATGGAATGGTGACAGAAAAGCAAAACCAGCAATGTCACATATCTTTCTGTGACTAACACAGAATGTTTTGCACTGCTTCTTCTGACTGCAGATAACCAAAGGGAAAAAGGACGGGGAGGCTGCACTGTAATCATAACAACTGATACTGTTATTTACATTTTTCTGAAGGGAAGTTTACTGATGCATATTAAGGAATCGCAAACACAGTTCATCTTCAGAATTATGAAAACCAAAGAAGCAAAAGATTTACCTGCTAAGATGTAGCTCCGTTATTATTGCCCCATATGTTCACACTACTCTGTTCAACTCTTATCTGTGCCTATTTTAGTGTTTGATAATTAAACATTACACACCGTAAATAGTTATTTCACTTTCCTTAATAAAATATGATATCAGAAGACTTATGACATTCAATATGGTTCTGATAAACAGGCAACACAAATGGTTCAGATACTGAACAGCTATTGAACAGTTACACTATTTTGCAATACAGAAATTAAATGTAGAAAACGATCACTCCAATAAACCAAAGGAAAAATATAGTATCTGAGATAGAAAAGATTAAGATGCATTACATGATAACACATCAAGAGAATATAACTTGCACTATAAAGTTTAACAAGATCACAACCCACCTCTCAATTGTCCAGGAATTTTGCAGAACATCCCTGATTTTGCCTTATATTTTTGCCTTGTACCATGCATTTTTTTAATTTCTGGAAAATCTCTAAGGATTATATTCAATCATTAATGCCAGACATTAAAGTAAGCTGCGGTGGTGCAACTGTAGCATTGTTGCCTCATAGCAAGAGGTTCTCCCGTTCGATTCTTGGCTGGAGTGCGGGCAGTGCCTTCTGTATGGAGTCTGCATGTCCTCCCCGCGGTTGGGTGGGCATTCAAAAGACATGCGTAAATGAAGGTTGAACGTTGAGCTGGCACCTCGGTGTTTGTCAAAATCTACTGCCAATCATTAGTGGACTGGAGTTCCGCTGTGGTGACCCCTAACCGGGAAAAGCTGAAAGACAACAGCAACAATGCCAGACATTAAAGTTTCATGCTTCTTATTGTTCAGAAAATGTATGCTGATGAAATACCTGTTATTCTATTGACATTTAAGTGAATGAGAGTAACATTTAAAAATTGTCACTGTTTTGGGGCCTTTGTCTCAACATTATTTTTGGCTTTGTCTGGAATTCTTGCGTAAAGACGTTTAAAGCTATGGATCTCAGAACCATGAAAAAATGAACACTTATACATGGTAAAGGGCAGAGCTGACATTTCTGAGAGGCAATTAATTCCTGTTGTAAGAGTTTGTACTATAAATTGACATATACATTAAGACAGCTGCATCTTTTCTGCAATGTTCACTCAACAAAACCAACATGCCCTTACGTAATTTGCAGATTAGATTTTATTGTGTCCTCCCATTTCATAGTATAATGGGCAACTGATGTTTGAGCCAGGTGACCTGGGTTTTATGAGAATGTATTGCAGTATTTTCTGAGAAGAGGGTTGGATTATAAAACTATGCATTCTTGCCATTCCCTGGTATGGAATGGGGAGGGACCTGCCTTTCAGGGTTGTGTCATGCCACTGAATATCTACCTAGGTATATTATGGGAAGCATTAGTTTTCAAGTTGGCAGACCACACAAAGTAAGTGACTTGCATGATCAAGTGGTATCATCACACCCACATTTTGGGCAATTGCTGAGTTATGCACTAATGTATTGGGGTTTAAAGCAGAAATTCCTGTAATAGTTTGGCTGGTACTACATTAGAAACCCCTGATCTCTCTTTATCTGCTTCCCTTCATGGTAAAACTACAGTTCAAAATCAATCAAGGGGGAATGAAGGTGGTTTCATTTTAGGAGATGCGCTAGTCACTCAGTGTAGGAGATTTGGAGGTATAGAAGAGGGACCGAGATGCATCAGATAGTCAGTTGCCACAAAAGGGCAAAAAGTACATAAAAGTACATTAAAATATAAAGATAATGTTAAATACAGCTCAAGATGCTGTTTACTGCAAGTGTAGGTCCTTTATTTATTAATAGCTAAACTGAATGAAAAAAATTCATATGTAAATCTAGTGTTAGCAAAGCATAAAAGCTTGGCATTACAGAAAGAAGTCTCTGCTATAAAAGCATTATGAGCCCATGCCTGAAGAAATACTTTATTTCCCAAAGCTTATTAACTCTGCTGGGTTTAACCTTTAAATGAACTTGCCTTTTCATATGAAAATCATATAGAACAGTATTGTCCTTCAAGGTAAAATTTTGAACTAGTGTAATGTGCTTAAAGTAATTAGAATCCTAAGTTCTTTTAGTTAGCCCCTGTCCTTTATTGTAAAGCATTGCTAAAATCCATGTTTGAATACTGATATACAGTAATATTTTGCCAAGGGTATATTTTGTCGATTACATGCATAATTCATTTTTTGCATGGCTAGGAGTACTGTGAAATGTTATAGCTGCATTCTAGACTAGTTGTCGGATTGTATGAACTACACATTGATGCGACTGAGCAGGAAACATGATTGCACTAAAGATGAAATTTGCAGGTAAGTTGAATTAAATAACATGATCATTTTGCTGAAATGCCTTTAGTCTCTACTTGCTCATTTAGTACCTATTATTTCTACAAGTAAAATGACTAGAAAATTAACAATAATGAAGAAAAGCCCTAAAAATATATATATAGTTGAATTAAGTTTCATATGTTTTCCTCTGTCACGTCTGTACATGCAATCACGCAGAGAGACAAAAAAGATATTACAACAAAGCAGCTGCATTTCTGTGTAAAATACAGTCCAGTGTTGTTTTAATTTAACACATCTTCCAGCTCTGTACTAAGGATGAGAAAAGTTATTTAGAAAACATACTTATTTAATGCCCAAAGTCAGCAGGTCATGATACAAATAAGTACTTCTGCTTTAGAAACTTTCCAAAGCCTGTAAGGGAGATAATGTGCAGAACAGGTATTCCTAAAGTAGAGTATTGGACAGTCACTCAGTGTTTCATCCTTTCAAACCTGAAGCATTTGAAAGGTTTCAGCAAATGTTTCCCTTTTTTGCAAATTTTGTTATTTAAAATGTATGCATAAAATTATTAGCTGGCAGAATATACTTTTTGATGTTTCATTTTTGCCTCTGAATTTCAAGCTCCACATTAAGAATTCTGGCAGCTTCTGAAACTACAGAAAGATTTGCACAGCAGTAGGAAAGTGACAGGGCTGATGGATAGTCTCTCCTGGCACAGTTTGCCTGCAAAAATAAGTTAACCTTTCTCCCGATATCATATATATGAGAGTACTGATGTTTTTTTCTTAGTTTGCAACAAACTTTTATATCTGTCAAAGAAATAATTCTTTGCAAATCAAAAGACAGCATATCAGTTATTTTGTCCCAAGTTAACTCTTCTTATGTGTTAAAAAGTGAATATATCATGAAAATTCTTGACAATGTAGCACTCAGCTGAGAAGTGGATAAGCAGTGAATTACAGCATTCAGAAACATCAGGAGTCAGAAAAGTAACTGAGAAGTAAGGTATGTAAAATAACCTGGTCTCATTATACATGGTCACATATTAAGTATTGTAGAATATTACACTAATAAAAAACAATACACGTAGATCAACATCAGGTAATATAATTTATTAAAATGTGCAACTCTAAACAACACATTTAAACAAAAACATGAAAGAATATTAAGAGAATATTAAGAGAATATTTTACAGAAAAGCATGATCAGAATCATTCAAGAATGTGTTTTGTAATCACTAAATAATGGTAAGGCATGCCTGCTTTTTTTTCCGGCTTAATAGAGTAGTACTGATTGATGGGTCATTACAGCTATCCTTTCTTCTTTTCCAACTCCAGTTATTTTTATTGCACCCACTTTTTATTACATCCATAATTTTATTATATGCATGTTTGATGCTTCCCACAGCTTTTCCTTTCACCACTTCTCTGTGATGCTTTTCAAGGTAGCTTACATAAATAACTGTGAAAGAGATTTGCTTGCATGCCCTTTAAATATTTGGCCTTCAGGTTTTACTATATGCCTTAAACGATGGTATGGTGTGGCTCCTCTAAAACTAACCATACACCTGCAGTTTATAATGCTGCACTTACTACATATAAATAATGTGTGCGTGTGCGTGTGTGTGTGTGTGTGTGTGTGTGTATATATATATATATTTTATATATATAGATATATATATATATATATATATATATATATATACGTACATAAATATAAATGTATGTGTGTGCTTATATGTACATATATATATATATATATATATATATATATATATATATATATATATATTTGGGTCTACTTTCATTCATCGAAAGTATACCTGTTTGAATGCTAAGTAAGTGAACTCACGTCATTGAAAGTGCAGTTTAATGAAAATGCACTTTTGTGAAAAACAAATAGAAATAAAAAAAATTAAACACTAAAAACAAAGTTTTGCGGGGAGATCGCACTACAGTGGGGAAAAGGGTACATTTCCTTATCCTCACTGTACCGTTACTTATATGTAAAAGCCTCAACTGCCCCAAACCTTACTATCCCATTACACCTGTAAAAAACACCAAAAATCCTCACCTCTACTTCCAAAGCATCCTACAATGGCAAACAGGAATTTGCTAATATGGATTTCGCAAAAATATGTTTTCATTCAACTGCACTTTCACTGAAGTGAGTTTGCTTACTTAGCATTCAAACAAGTGTACTTTCGATGAATGAAAGTGGACATATATATATATATATATATATATATATATATATATATATATACATGCGTATGTGTGTGTGTATATATATATATATATATATATATATATATATATATATATATATATATATGTATATATATATATATATATATATATATATATAGAGAGAGAGAGAGATAATATATATATATATATATATATGTATATCCATATATGGATCCCCTTCAAAACATCTAAAACCCATAACATCTAATTTCATAACACTGAGACCAGAAAATCTAAAACCCAAAACATCTAAAACTCATAACATGTAATTTCATAACATCTAACAGTACAAATCACATGAAAATAACATCCCCTCCACATATAATGACAAGAAGCTCCAAAACTACCAAACACACTTTTGACTACTTTTCTGTTGGGGTGGCTTGATACAGTGGGGTTAGGAAATTAACTTTTTCCCACTGTAGTGCAATCTTGGAGTTGGTATAATTAATTTATGGGGGGTGTGGGAGTTGGAGCCCCCCACATAGGGGGTGCAGGGGGACTTTCCCCCCTGCAGAAACGTAGTAAAAAGTATGTTTGGTAGTTTTGGAGTTTGTTGTCATTATTTGTGGAGGGGATGTTATTTTCTTTTGATTTGTAGTGTTAGATGTTATGAAATTCGATGTTATGGGTTTTAGATGTTTTGGGTTTTAGATGTACTGGTCCCAGTGTTTTAAAATTTGATGTCATGGGTTTTAGATGTTTCAAAGTAGACCCGTTAGACCCATATAAACATATATATATATATATATATATATATATATATATATATATATATATATGTATATATATATATATATATATATGATATGCTTTCAAACTATCAAAAGTTTGCACACTAGGAAATATACCATAACAGATCCACCCCCAGCATACAAAGCCACAACGTTTTTTAACAGAAATGGTATGGTGTGGCTCCTTGACAACAATTTTTCACAAAAGCATAGACCAAGAGCTCAGAAGCATATGTAAACAAGAAGTTTTGTTAAAAGTTTGAAGCATTTTTCATAGTTAATCATTTAACTGTCAAGTAATACATAACTAAATACAGTACAGCTTTAGCAATTTAAAGAAACCCTACATATATTAAAAATAAAGCAGAATTCAGCACAATCCAAATCTCTTTGCAAATACAGTCGTCTAAATGCCAACAGCAACATAACAAATTATACTACTAATAGCTTGGTAAATATGAAGTGCAACACAGAAGAACATGAACTAACTGTGCCTGTGACAACTTAAATATACATCATGAATTTTCAAAATATATTTATAATGTACACACAAAAAAGTTTAGTGTGCATTGTGAGACCAGTTTTACAAGTTTACGGCATATTGACAGCTCCTTGTAACATGACGATTTAATAGTCAGTGTTAGTTCAGTGAGCATTGAATCACCTACACAGCAATGTCTGGTTTATTGTCTGCTAACAGCAAGCCCCAATGGCCTAATAAGATACTAGACACTTACACGGTGAGTTTTTACTTTTTAACAATGGGGGCGTGTATACTAAACAATATAGGCTGTACCTCTGAGTGCTTTATTTCACTTATAAAATGACTCCAAACCTAACAAATAAATAAATATAAATGTAACATATAAGCAAGTAAGCAACAGAAGAAATAAAGAAACTTATTGGAAGAAAAAAAGAAAAACATGATCCCTTGGATTAAATTGCTTCTGACAGCATGAGTCATACTGGGTTTACATATTATGCACAAGGTACAGGATTTGATTCTTACTTTTCAGATGAGAAGCTTGACTAGGCTTAAAATGGCCCACAAGGGTAGATAGCCTTGTACTTAAGGCACACACACACACACACACACACACACACACACACACACACACACACACACACACACACACACACACACACACACACACACAAAATTCTCTTGTTACTGCACAAAACAAACTATGATAGGTATACATTCAATTCTCATGCTTGTCATCAACAAAGGATGTGTCTGAGCTAAAATTAGTTTTATTTTAATTGAAATATGCATTTTGTAAAAGCCCAGTAATAATCCCAAATATCAAATCCAATAACTATTTGTGTACTGCATTACATACATCTATCCTATTTTATGATATTCTTCAGCCATTTAAACCCCAAAGGAAAACGTTTTCCAAAGCCATACACCAATGTCTGTCTTAAGACATACAGTATAATACTTTGGGCAGCACAACTTGTTCTTCTGCAAATGTGCAGTGATCATGAATATTTCAAGGTACTCTAATGGAGACCTCAAGAAGACTGTTAAAAATACAGAGTACAGTGAGGCCTATTTTTTTTGTTTTTTTCTCCTTAGTTTACCTAGACAGCAAACTGACTTTCAGAGTATTAAGCAACATGAAGAATACTTAACCCTAGCCCTTGACCATACCTTTAAACTGTCCAGATTTTCACCTCATAGCATTTGTGTTTTTTCTGGCAAATCACCGAGGACTGAACTCATTAAATAATGACATACGTTTGTGTTCAGACTTCATTTCTACCTCTGACACTGCTTTCATGACAGGCAGAGACATATGTTATTTTTTTCAATGACCAAGAAGAGACTAGTAATATAAATTTGGATGGTATGGGTGGCTCGTCCCTACACAGGGGATGCAGAAGAGCATGCTCCCCTACAAAAAACACTCAGTTTTCACTGAGCCAGATCATCAGGGGGTTTAATCTTCAGTGAGTTATAGTGGAAGTATTTACTATACTGGTGTTTTAAAATCAAGACAAATATCCATTATAGTTATGCTTGATTTTGCTGCATTGCTGCCTATCAAGCAGTGTAGCTGCATTGTTTGCTTTCTTTCTCTAAATGTCATGGCAAACACCTCAGTAGCTTGTATAGGGATGCAGAAGCATTTCACTGACATCAAAATTAATAATTTCCTCCAATGATCACTTCATTAATTTGTCCACGTATGCAGAAGCACTCAAATGATATCAAAATGAATCATTTCCCACAGAGGTCCCTTCAGTAGTTTGTCTATGACTGCACAAGCAAAGAAATTAAAATTAATTATTTCCCACAAAAATGCATTCAGTAGTTTATCCATGCATGCATAAGCACCAAAATGAAATAGTTCCCCCAAAACCCCTTCAGTAGTTTGTCCATGTATGCACAAGTACTCAAATGATACCAGAATGAAACAGTTCCCCCAAAAATCTCTTCAGTAGTTTTGAGCACCCAAATAACACCAAAATGAATCAGTTGCCCCCAAGAGCCCCTTCAGTAATTTGTCCAGGTATACAAAAGCATGAAAATGAATAATTTTCCCTAAGAACACCTTCAGTAGCCAGTCCAAGTATGCACAAGTACCAGAATGAAACATTTACCCCAATGACCTTTTTCTGCAGTCTGTTTATGCAATTATGCCAAGCACTAAAATTAACTAGTTAATAACCCTACTTACTTCTGAGACTTGTTGTTTTTATCTTCCTTAGTCTCTCTCTTCCTATGCACTAAATGCACCCTTAGTGAGCAATTTCTATTGGGAAAACACTTTATCCCTCAATTTAACATGGGCACCAATGAAACAGCCCAAGATACTGTCTTTCTTGCACTATGGCACTGCCCTCTGTACCTGCACATCTAATGACAGGACTTTTTGGGGTGGTGCCGAAGCAAGATGGCATGAGCAAGCATGGGAAACATATAGGAGCATCATGGATGTCCGCTTAGGATGTATGCATTGCCATTTCCCTTAAATGGAAATAAAAATAAAAGTATTTGACTAAAAACATTTTTGTTTATTTTACATCAGTGATTTTCATACCGGACAAGACAGTGCCCAGGGCGACTGCCCTATTCACCTTGCTCTAGCTACGCTATTGACAAATCAAATCACAAAGTTATGAAAGTACAATTCTTTGATTCACAAAGATTCAAAGAAAAACAAAAAATATTTTTTTTTGTAAAGGGGCCTCCTCATACTCACTGCTAATTATATATACAAGCTTCGGGTAGGGAAAGAGCAAATTACTTAATCACCATTGTACCACGATCACACACATCTACGATGTAGCAACATTGAAAATGTTTCTTTGAACTCTGCAGTTGATATTTAAACCCCTCAGAGTTTGAACCTTTGAATGAAACCTATACATAAATATATATATATATATATATAAATATATATATATATATATATATATATATATATATATATATATATACACACATATATCCCAAGCAAAAAATCAGTTTTTGTTTCACTTTGAATCTTTATGGTGTACATCTTAGTGTTCATACTTTTGATAATTCAAATATTTGTCATGAAATCATATATACAAATATATCTATATAGCTATACACACATACATACACACATACACACAGACACACACACACACACACACACACACACACATATATATATATATATATATACAATCTATATATATGTATATATATATATATATATATATATATATATATATATATGTAAATATAAATATAGATATATACCAACGTATGTCCCACACAACAAATCCAAGTGCATACAATCTGAAATGGTTATAACTTAGATCTGATATAGCTCTGACAGTGCAAGCGTGCTCTTCTCCTGCTTTAACTTAATAAACGTCGGTTTAATCAAATGCAGTCTGAATTTTTTTTTCTTATTTTTAATGGGAATGAAAATTGATCTTTGACATGGCTCTTACATAAGAAGTTGTGACAATGATCCATTTTAGTAATCCATATGCCAATATTTAGAGCAGTTGTTCCTGTGCATTGATATATATATATATATATATATATATATATATATATATATATATATATATATATATATATATATATATATAAAATACATGTGTGTGTATGTGTGTGTGTGTGTGTGTGGCACAACCTTTCTTCGATGAGTCTGTTCATTGATGAGTAAAAAAGTCAGTGCAGGTGAATGAAAACAACCAGCTTTTTCACTGATAGATCACTGGAAGTCAGGAGATCAGGGAGATGCCCTTTCCGCACTGTGGTGCAATCTGCTGTCTGAATGTATTTAGTATTATTTTCTGATAAACTTTACAGAATGCTCATTTTAAGGTCTTTATCATGAAGTCTGTGAAGTCCCATAGATTTTATTTACATTTGTTAACTTGTGTGTAGCACTGATTACACTGGGTTAAGAAAGACGAAAGAGGGTTGGAAGAAGGGGAAAGTGAGAAGAAATAAAGGAGAAAAATGCATTATTAGGAAGAGAACAGTGGGATGAGGTGAATTATGTATGGACATATGGTAGGAAGAGGAACAGAAAAGTCAAGAATCATGTACCATTTTGGATTAGAAAGTATTCATACTTTGCTTCTTGGACCAGGTGATTTTTTTCCTAGTTGCTGTCTAAATTCTTGACAGGAAGGGGCAGACATTTTTTTTTTCAAGTGGCTGAGTGATCTGGACAGCTGGCATTACTGGAAACAAGTATCTCATGCAGCATAATGGTTGTGTATGATGTGTGAGTATCACAATATTTTATTTTATAGGCTCATTGGTTCATAGGTAATTTCTAGGCTAGCTGCCCTTGCAGGCCATTTTTAAGCCTATCCAGTTTTCCTTTCTGTGCTTGAAATAATCTATCTCATTTGGATATAGATTAGCCTTATCTATCCCATAGTCAATAATTATATGTTATTCCTAATGAGAATAACTGGGATCATACCATAGATAATTTAAGGAGACTCGTGCATGGGATAAAGCAGTTAGGAGCTGCTTGTGTCCATTAGTAGTACAGGGGGCAGTCCTGGGGCAAATGTTCTGTTTCCCATCCATAGATCTATGTTGCAGTTGAAAATGGACAGGGATTAAGTTTGTTTTACATGGAGGGCATATCTGCGAGATATACTTGTCTGTCCAAACTGTTCTGCTGATGTTGCAGAAGAGGTTTAGATCCCTAAACTGAGTATTTCTGATGTCATTTGACTTGCTGATATGCTGTAAATACATCAGTACTGGGTTGGAGGATGCGTTGTATGCCAGAGACAGGACACAATCTGAAGGATACCAGGTACAGTAACAGGACTTTGAGTCGGCCCATGTAGGATATGTTGCTTAGGCCTAGTATCCTTTTAGTAAGGTATGTCTGTGAGCATTCCAGTTGTTGCATGTTTCTGGACAGATACATGCCAAAAGGGGCATTATGGCCTAATGAGGGCTGAGTAAAGGGGGTCAATGTCATCTCTAGATCTAGACCCAACCCCTTTGTTTATAAATTGTGCAATATAGAAGGACTTTCTTACACAATAGACACATGTTGCTCAAAACATAGGTCACTGTCCGTATAAGTTCCCAGATTAAAAACAACTGAGTCAGCTCTTAGGAGTTCTGCCCTGGAGGTCTCCATTTACCGCATGGTAGAATACCGTCACATTCCTTCATTGTGTTATGCCTATCCATTATATCTGCTTCTGAGATATTTCCTGTAATGTGCACAGAATGAGTTGTTTGCCATATGTATTGATAAACAATATAATATTTCAATATCACAGCAATTGTTTGCAGACAACAGAGATGCTCATTCTTTTCTCATTCTTCTTTAACATATTTGCTGAATGCAGCTACTGTTCTACATACATGTAAAGGGTACTTTTTGTCACAAATAACTCTTCTGTTATTGAAAAGCTTTCCAGTTAGCCTTTAAAATGTGACTGCCCTCTCAACTAATTGCATCATTAAATTCAAAATTTGATTTAATATTGCCTTAACTGACAAGATGCTAAATATATGACTTCTAATTTATTTAGTTTATGAGTTACAAGAGTTCTGTAATCCTAAATTAATTACTCAGAACAGGCAATTTCAATGTCAACGTTTTAATGACCCCTGTACAACACACTGCATGCTTTTTCCTCATAGTAAGTTTATTTTAAAACTGCTGTTTCAACAAACTTCAAATATATGTAGTACATTTGCAGTGGAGACATGAGATGGTGTTTAGAACATTGCAATAAAGCTGAATTTCACATTTAATATGTAATTACTTAATGTTTTCATCACTTCTGCTGGATGTTTTTCTCAGTTTAATGTTCCCTGTGTTGCTGGATGAAAACTGACAGACTCTAAATATTATTAAAGATTTAAAACTTGAAGCACCATAGATATGAACTTGGTGTTAAGCTAAAACTGTGAAATGCTAAAATTAGCTCCTAATTCTGTTTTATTGGAATTTTTCATATTATGTTGTGAATTTAAGTATTTCAACATCTATTTAACAAATTTTATATATAAGCTTTCCTAAGTCTAACATTTTAAGAACAATGTACATAACATTAGATAAAGGGGAGGACCTTTGTGAAACGCGAGTTAATAAATGCTTGAACCAAGATATAGATTTAAACATTTTTTAGGACTGAGGTTAATGATTTGAGTTGGCAGTGAAATTTTTGAGCTTCTTTTGTTCACTTAAGTTTACTGTGACCGTATCTTCTGCCTTTGCAAATGTGACCAGCACAGAATTCCAAGCATTTGACCTGACTGAGCTTTCACTCATCTTGGAATTTTTACATCAGGATCTGCTATCTTATTTTGTGATATCTTGTGTTTAAGGTGATCATTTATTGGCCTTCATCCTCCTGAGATTTGTTCATGGTTTAATATGTTTATGGCTGAAAAATATAAACACTATTCATTTTTTGGTACTTTTCCATTAATGGGGAAGCAGGCAAAATGTGCGCTTGATGTCAAGTCAGTGCTGGCTATTTTTTTCTGGTTTAAATTTCTGTTTGTTGTGACAAATTTTGTGACATGTCAGTACTGCTTGTGTTATTGTTCTGTTCTTGTTTTCATTTTACCTTGGTTCTCACAGTAGCACTGATTTTTCTTCCAAAGTCAATGCTGCTTACACAGAGAGGTTTACAAAAATTCCGTTACTTCATAAATGCGGTGTAAATGAGACATTATATTGTGAAAGAAGTAAGGAAGTGCTCCTCTTTCCGACCATCTGCTGATTTTTAACGGTCAGTGTGTTACCATTTTTAATGCTGTAATGCATATCTTTTAACCTGCAGACACTGAAAATGGAGCCAAAGCCCTTTGAAAAATAGGAACACATGATGTGAATGTGAAACGAAAATGGCAACAAACTGTTGGGGACAACACGCCAATTGTATGGTTGCTCTGAAGTCAGTGCTGCTTATTTTTTCCTGGTTTTAATTTGGTCTTCTTTCTGACAGTATTATTAATTTTCTGACATGTCAGTGCCGCTTATTTTATTGTTGTGTTCTGCTTTTCATTTTCCCTTGTTCTCAGAGTAATACTGATTTTTCCTCCCAACTCAGTGCTGCATATTTTGTTGTATTCTGCTTTTCATTTTCACTTTGTTCTCAGACTGTTACTGATTTCAAAGCAACTCAGTGGCACTTATACAACTGTAAATGGGGACAAAGAGCTTTGAGAAATAGGAACATCGGGTAAAAGTGTCAACATGTAATTAGGATAACATTTGCAGGAAGTTTTACATCTACATTTTGTGGCAACATTTCTGTTTGGCGAGCACTGCTGCCCCGTTAATGGAAAAGTGCCCATTTTTTGTGTCATTTAACTGATGTGTATGCATTTAATGTCATTTATGAATTGCACACTGAACAATTATCCATACATTATGAGAAATCTGTGTTCTTTTGAGCTATGCAACTGAAATAACAAAGTATCACAACAAATTCTAACCACTGATGCTTAAACAGGAAATACTGCTCACATATGGAGCACTGAACCTAAACTAAGCAGCAGCCATGTACAATGAAGATAGTCACCATGTACAATGAAGATGGTCACCATGTACAATGAAGACAGTAGCAATGAAGACAGATTTTTATTAGTGAAATAGTCCAAAACAAGTTTCACACAAGCTTTTTCAAGGCCGAGTTTCATTTGCTTTTGGAATTTCTTGCATGCGTATCATAACCTGATTACCACTGACTTTTTTTTTTACATATGTAATAAAAATAAGTGAAATATGAAAATACGCCAGACATTTGGCTTATTTGAAATATGTACATTTTGAAAAACAGCTGTGTAATATACTGAGTTAATCAAAAGTTCTACTCGTATTTACTCACCAGAAATCCACATCAGTTGATATAGAGAACTGTGTATTCCCTATGCACTACAATGGCCTTCCTCACGTGTGCCTAACAAAGTAAGGTGTTCTGCCATTTTATTTAGAATTTTGTCATCAAATTCAGGATCCAGAGTATTATTTAATATTATGTGTATAATGTACTTATTGATTTTGCAGGAATATTATTGATATTATGTATCATTTAAGTGGAAATTAATACCTTTTAAAAATATCTCTGACAAAAATGGAAAAGGGGTTATAACAAAAACGCAGATTATGAACGGCACAACTATAAGATATTTTACAAAACATAGCTATACAGGCCAGAGTTCTATATTGTTTACTTAACATAGACTTTTGAGGAGTACTGCAAGCAGTTTTTTTCTCTTTAGTGAGATAAGTTTTTTCACTGATTCACTGTAAATAATTTGGAATTATTTTTGAGAATGTTGTGATATGTTTCTCAAATGTAGACTTTTCTGGTTTTCCATTGCATTTATTTTTCACTTTCAGACATATCAAATGGTGGTCTTCATATATGCTTTAATAGGTTTCTTCAACATACCATTCCAGACTGCTTTCTTGTCATTCATTTCTCTATCTAACTACAAGCAATTGGTTGAAGATAACTAAATAATTAAATGAATCAGTTGAATTACTTGTAGCATCAAGTAGTTATTGAGAGCACTGTGCTCTTATACTCACCAAGGTAGCATAGTACTGCTGCAGTAATGTTGTTTTCTGTTATCATATCATGCAGATGCTGAGATTACTATGCTGTTATACTCACTGGAATGGCGCAGTACTGTTACAGGGGTCTATGTTTAATGATCAAATGGAACGTTCATCGAACAGCCATTATTCATACATAGACTATTGAAAGGCCATATGGCCATAATTAATTTCATCAAACAATCATAGTTGGCCAACATAAAGGGAACGAAACATAGTACGTACTTATCAGTATTATAGGTATAAGGAAACCTGCCTTTTCTCCACTGTAGTGTAATCTCGGAGTTGGTAATTTAAATTTAGAAATAAAATTAGTGGGGGGTGTGGGGGTGCAGCCCCACACAAGAGGAGGATTCAGTAAAAAAAGGACCCTCTTCACACTCCCCACTAATTATATATATATTTATATATATATATATATATATATATATATATATATATATATATATATATATATATATATACCAACTCTGAGATTGCTCTGCTGTGGGGTAAGGGCAGGTTTCCTTCTCCCTATGGTACTGATAAATACATACTACATTCCATTGATGAAATTACTTACGATAAATTTGGTCTTTTGATAAAGGTAAATTTCGATGGTTTATGTACGATGAACAGCTGTTCAATGAACACTATGTTCAATCATTAGACATAAACCCCTGCTGCAGTATTTCTCTTTTCTGTTATCATATGATGCAAATGCTGGAAATAAATGATTTGGAAATCAATGGTAGTCATATTACTAGGGGTACTATTTATAATGGCTAAAGGGGAAATCACTGATAGGGCTTATTACTTATGACACTATTTATAATAGGTAAAGAGAGAGAACTGTACAGTACTGTTCTACTGCCATATGTCGCTGTGCTGTTTTATGGTGAAGCATGCAGCACGCCTTGTGAACTTGGATGGGCAACTACCTGCAAATTTAATAGTAGTTTTTTTATGCTGAAGCACATCTTGCTGTGCTTTTTACATTTAATTTAACCATACAATGTATATAACTTTAATAATGCCATTATAATGTAACCAGGAATGTAATATATAAGAAATGAGACTTAAGTAGTTGTTTCCTTTTTCTAACTGAGCCCGCAGTCTCCCTGTGCATTATTTTGGATTTCTCAGAAACCACATGTTAGTTACTTATGGAATCTGTCACAACATGTGATATACCATATGGTCAATAGATGTCACCCCTGTCGTAGAATGAAGTAGTAGTCCACAAAAAACACAAAAAGTGACAGGCCAAAAAAGAGGCATAAAGATGATAGAGTAGGCTATTGAGGATAGGAAAGAATTTATGTATTGTTACTATTAGGCAAGAAGCCCACACTTTCCAGACAGAAAATATACAAAAAGATTAAAAGAGAAATTAGATGAAAGAAAATTATCCATACAAGAAAAACTGTCAAAAGCTTCAAATGCAAATTTGTGATCAGTAACAGAACAGATTCATAAAAAACATTATATAGACCAAAAACCTTGGACCGGTTGGAAAAAGAAGTGACTAAGGAAATGTGAAAACGTAAAGAATAAAATCTAGAGATTTTTGAACGGTATAAAAAAGAAACATGGACATGGAAAAGAAAAAGAGATCTGATATGGTGCAATATTTAGGAAAATGAAAAAGTCAAACTAATTATTAAAAAAAAGCAGCTGCAAAGATATTTGAAGAAAAATACAGGGAAAGGTATCTAGATATGGAAAACTTCACAATACAAAAAATTAAGATCACAAAGAAAGACATAGAACAGAAGATCACTAAAGTAGAAGTTAAACAAATAAAACCTGAAGTTATGGAATAACTGAGAAGTGAAGGATTTGGTATAGAAAGACTAACACAGGTTATATCACAGCATGATGGAACAATAAATCCCCAAAATAAGGAGAAACAAGAGGAGCAGGAGACATCTGAAGAAGAAACAGGGACATGGGAAAGTAAAAGAGATTTAATATGGTGCAATATTTATGCAAAGGAGAAAACAAAATTGATCAATACAAAAAAGTAGCACAAAAGATATTTATAGAGAAATACAAGTAAAGGCATCCAGATATGGAAATTTTTGCAATAGAAAAAGTAAAAAAAAAGGGGGGAAAAGTAAAAAAATAAGAGGATTAGTAATGAAGAAGTTTAAGAAACAGAAACTGTGGTTATGGATTACCTGCAAAGTGAAGGATTTACTGTAGAAAATCCAACTACGGTAACATCACAGCATGAAAGAAGGAATCTGCAGATTCAGGAGTAGCTGGTGGAATGGGAAGCATCTCATCAGTTGCCATGTGAAGATACTTTGGAACCTTCAGTAGGAAACCAGTGCAGAAGTTCACTTGAAGTTGCACAGCAAAACGAAGGAACAGGAAATGGTGGCAAGCCTGACACAGTCAATGTTGTGGAGTGATAGGCCAGTGAGTTCCCAAATGAAAGAGCAGCAGTTGACATCGGATGAAGCTAAAGACAATATGTCACAGTTAGATGTTCTGGAACTATCTGTAGAATGACACTATTGCAAATAATAAACGAAAGATATTAGAACAAGCAAAAGAAATGTAGAAAATACACAGATAAATATAAAGGAAAAGTGCAAAATAAGCAATTCATGATGACTCAAAAAATTTTATAGCGAATTGGGAAACAAGACAAAAGGAACAGAAATACTACCAAAAAATAGGCACATTTTGGTAAATACCTATGAAGACCCTGTGGAACATAACAAATTTGCTGAATGGATAGAAGAAATAAAAGAAACAGAAGTTCAAATATACCGAACATGAAACAGGATGAAGTAATTGCCAGAGAACTTGGAAACAAAATTAAGAAAACCTCCTAAATAGAACCCCCCCAGGCCCAGATGCAGTACTTAATATATAACTAAAAGTATTTACAAGAAGATTAAACCCTGAGTAAGAACTATTTATATGTGCAGCCTGAACAGACCCCAATCTGGTTAACAACAGGAAAAATTATACTCCTTCTTAGAAGTGAACCTGCAAGCTATCCTAAAAACTATAAACGAAAAACTGCCATCTGACAATATACAAACTATATAACAGAATTGATGCCAATACTGGCACCAATTCCATAGTATAAATAATATTCTTCACACTACAAGTCTCTTAGCAAGATACAACGTAAATCAAGATAATTGGTTAAATATTCAAATCGTCAGAGAATATCGAATAAAGGAATTTAAAGCAAATCAAGTGTCATATACTTCACCTCAGCCTAAAATAATTTTACTTTTGTGTGAATTAAATTCTTTACAATTTAGCATGGGGTTTTCTTTATCTAAGATCTATAAGACATTGAGGGCCGACTTAAAACAGCATGATGGTTCTCTATGGAGTTTTATAGAAAATACTAACAAATTTAGCTTCTCTGATAATGACAAATTTTTATCACTCAGGTCGATAAATCATACAACATCATCTTTATATTGGAAAATATTTACATGGGAATTTATCCACAGGAGTTATTTTACTCCGCAGAAAATTGCAACAATATTGAATAAAACTAGTCATAATTGTTGGAGATGTGATGAGAGTCTCTGTGCAGATTGGATACATATGTGCCTTGAATATAAAATGATTGTTCCTTTTTGGCTGAAATTTAGAGATTTTACAAAGGCATTGTGGACAGACAAATGCATAATTACAGAT